>NC_082734.1:17941958-18241958 GCF_030144855.1 Hypanus sabinus
AGTCAGCAAGAGCCGACAAAATCGACCCAGAGTTGCTGTAGAGCCTCAAACCACACAGATGTAAATAACTCGTAAACCTGTTACCCAACATCCACACTGACACCATCCCAAACACTCGGGCTCAATTCCAAGATAGCTGTCATTGCCAACCAGGGTAGTGAGGTAGTTATTGTACCTTCGCCTTGTTCTCAGTGACACAGAAGCCCCTGGGGTGACACTGCTAACCTGACTGAACCCAAGCAGCTGCAAATACCCTCACAAAAGGCACAATTGCCCCAAACTGGCCCTGGTCCTGATCACTCAGGGACTAGATTGTAGAAACACTGGAAGTATTGTGCACGGAATTCACATGTGTCTGTGCTCTAGTGCGGCATACAGTCAGGTTGCCGAAGCTCCCCCTACATCACCTTCTGTGTGAACACCCTATAATTAATTTTACAGTCAGCTACACAACAGTCACAAGCATGAGAAAATCTGCAGATGCTGGAAATCCAAAGCACCACACATACAAAATGCTGGAGGAACTCAGCAGGTCTGGCAGCAACCATGGAAAGGAGTAAACAGCCAATGTTTTGGGCCGAGATCCTTCTTCATGGGTCCTGATGAAGGGTCGCAGCCCGGAACTTCAACTGTTTACTCTTTTCCATAGATGTTGCCAGACCTGCTGAGTTCTTCCAGCATTGTGTGTGTGTGTGTGTGTGTGTGTGTGTGTGTGTGTGTGTGTGTGTGTGTGTGTGTGTGTGAGAGAGTGAGTGTGGCTATAGAACATTGGTGATCAAATCAGCCATCTGAATACTATCACAGAGATCAGCCCTGGAACTGGCCCTCTTAAACTGACTTCTCTCCTGCACACTTAAATCTGTTAAAGGCCTGGCCGCAGATTACCAAGGTAACAAATTATAGGACGTTGAAAAATACCCTGGAATTTTATTTCAACTAACACTCTCCAGCCGATTGTTTTAGATGAATAACCAGAAACAAGGGTCACATCACATCCAGTCTGTGTTGGCTAGTCACCCGGCTCCAACATCAGAACAGTGCCAAGTTAATACTCCCAAAACATCAGATTCCAGGTAAGAGGGAATCTTGCACGGAAAATGGCAGCGACACCAACAGCACGGTGTTGATAATGATCATCTGACTCTGAAGTCTCCACAGCAATAACCATCCCAGGAGTTCTACACTGCATCGCAGGGAGAACACACCGCCAACTGACGCTCAGCAAATCACCGTAAAAACCTGCGCCCCTGTCCGAAATTCTACAGCCACAATAACACAACGAAAACAAATTAATGGCAACACCGATCAACCCAGGGTTTAGCTAACAGTAAGGAAAACACGGGTCAGACGGGTGCAGAAGTTGTGGTCGCCCACTCTACTGGAACCTTCCAAACTACGACTGTGGCCAGCTGAATCAGTTCATTTTGCCCAGACAGAACTCCAGCCAAGAGACCTCGCCTGCGGCAGAGACACAACCAAAGACACTGGCAATGAATGACTTCTTCCACCGTCACAGAACCAGCCGCTTAGCCTGACCGCCCCCCGGCTGAAAGAAAACAGCGCCGGTGGGGATGACTTCCTTGCCGCTGACCCCTCGTTGTCCGTCTGATCCCCCCAGCCTACCGCTGGCCCCTCAGCACCCGAAATACCCCAGGCTCCCTGTATCCCCACCTCGGACACTCACATGAGGTCCGGCCGGTGCCGGTGGATGATGGCACAGAAGGCGAGGCCGTCCCTGAAGCTCGAGGTCATGTTCTTCACTTCCACGCCGGGGTAGCCGTCGACCTGTCGCCGGGCCCATTCCTGTAGCGCACGGGTCGCCATGGGAGCGGCTCCAGAGCCTCTCGGCAGCGCCTGGCACCACTTCCGGTTCCCCCGCTGTATCACGTGGTACTGCAGCAGCGCCGCCCCCCGGCATTCCGCGGTACTGGAGCGCCATCGCCCTCGGGAATCCGCGAGTCTGCAGCAGCAGCGTCACCCCTCGGTAGCCCGCGGTACTGCAGCATCAAAGACCCCTGACATCTCCTGTACTACAGCGCCAGCGCCGCCTCGGGTATCCCGTGGTACTACAGCACCGGGGCCGCCCCGGCATCACGTGGTACGGCTGGTGAAGTGGGAATATGACACGGGTTTGAGAACAAATATGTGGCTGTAATAAGGATATGCCGTGATTTTAATTTTCCCCCAGAATAGCTCGGATTGAGCGCAAACTACACGGAGCCCGCCGCAGGAAAGCAGCACCCACCACCCAGGACAAGCTCTCTTCTCGCTGCTGCCATCGGGAGGAAGGTACAGGAACCTAAAGTCCCACACCACCTGGTTCAGGAACAGTTATTACCCCTCAGAATCAAAATCAGGTTTATTATCACCGGCATGTGACGTGAAATTTGTTAACTTAGCAGCAGCAGTTCAATGCAATACATAATCTAGCAGAGAGAGAAAAATAATAAATAAAATAAAGCATAATAATAAATAAACAAGTAAATCAATTACGTATATTGAATTTATTTAAACGTGCAAAAACATTAATAATGTATGTTAAAAAAGTGAGTTGGTGTTCAAGGGTTTAATGTCCGTTTTGGAATCGGAATGCAGAGGTGCCTTCAGGCTTCTGTATCTCCCACCTGATGGTAACAGTGAGAAAAGGTGCCGGGGGTCCTTAATAATGGACGCTGCCTTTCTGAGACACAGCTCCCTGAAGATGTCCTGGGTACTTTGTAGGCTTGTGCCCAAGATGGAGCAAACTAGATTTACAACCCTCTGCAGCTTCTTTCGGTCCTGTGCGGTAGCCCCTCCGTACCAGACAGTGATTCAGCCTGACAAAATGCTTTCCACGGTGCGTCAATAGAAGTTTTTGACCGTATTTGTTAACATGTCAAATCTCTTCAAACTCAATAAAGTATAGCCGCTGTCTTGCCTCCCTTATAACTACATCAATATGCTGGGACCAGGTTAGATCTTCAGAGATCTTGGCCATCAGACTCAAACCAGAGGGGATAACTTTACTCTGCTTCACCCACCGCTCATTGAAAAAACCATATAACAATTAGACAGATAGACATACTTTATTGATCCCGGGGGAAGTTGGGTTTCGTTACAGCAGCACCAACCAAGAATAGTGTAGAAATATAGCAATATAAAACCATAAATAATTAAATAATAATGTTAATCATGCCCAATGGAAATAAGTCCAGGACCAGCCTATTGGCTCAGGGTGTCTGACACTCCGAGGGAGGAGTTGTAAAGTTTGATGGCCACAGGCAGGAATGACTTCCTATGACGCTCAGTGTTATATCTCGGTGGAATGAGTCTCTGGCTGAATGTACTCTTGTGCCTAACCAGTACATTATGGAGTGGATGGGAGTCATTGTCCAAGATGGCATGCAACTTGAGCAGCATCCTCTTTTAAGACACCACCGTCAGAGTGTCCAGTTCCACCCCCACAACATCACTGGCCTTACGAATGAGTTTGTTGATTCTGTTGGTGTCTGCTACCCTCAGCCTGCTGCCCCAGCACACAACAGCAAACACTGAAACACTGAAATTCCAGCACGGAAACAGGCCATTCGGCCCTTCTAGCCAGTGCTGAACACATACTCTCACCTAGTCCTACCGACCTTCACTCAGCCCATAACCCTCCATTCCTTTCCTGTCCATATACCTATCCAATTTTACTTTAAATGACAATATCGTACTTGCCTCTACCACTTCTACTGGAAGCTCATTCCACACAGCTACCACTCTCTGAGTAAAGAAGTTCCACTCGTGTTACCCCTAAACTTTTGCCCCCAACTCTCAACTCATGTCTTCTTGTTTGAATCTCCCCTACTCCAAATGGAAAAAGCCTATCCATGTCAACTCTATCTATCCCCCTCATAATTTTAAATACCTCTATCAAGTCCCCCCTCAACCTTCAAAGAATAAAGACCTAACTTGTTCAACCTTTCTCTTAGGTGCTGAAACCCAGGTAACATTCTAGTAAATCTGCTCTGTACTCTCTCTATTTTGTTGATATCTTTCCTATAATTTTCCTAAAATGTTCCCACAACGTGTCCACATCACTGTCAGAGACTCATCTCACGTTCTCGATATTTATTGTTTGTTTGTTTATTAATTACTGTAATTTATTTTAGTATTTGCAGTTTGTCGTCTTTTACACATTGGTTGTCCGTCCTGTCTTTCATTGGTTCTATTTTGTTTCTTTGTACTTACTGTGAATGCCCGCAAGAAAATGAATCTCGGAGTTGTATTTGGTGACAGATGTTCTTTGATAATAAATTTACTTTGAACTTGAGCTTTGAAGATGTTTAGATGGGATGCTTGTTCTTAAATGCATCCAGGAAGGTTTTTTTTAAAACATTGTGTATACAGAGTGGTGGTGGTGGTGGTGGTGGGGGGGGGGGTTACTGTAGGAAATGAAGATGGGCAGGTGGCTGAACCTTTTGGGAGCCGTGGGCACAGGTCAATCCGCAAGTTTTCGGGTAGTCTGCTTGGATCCACGGTGGGTTGGCAGATCGATGAGTTGGCTCTGTGAATGATTCCGCGGGGTGGGGTGCTGCTTGACTTTCTAAGTTTAAAATTAATTGGGGTACATGGGTTGTCCGGGGGGTGGGGTAGCATCTCCGGTGAAAGGGCTTCCCGTCTCCATTCCGGGGCAGCCCGCTGACTTTTGGCCCCCCAGGGGACACTCAGCTCTCACCTGAGGCTCCAAGGAGCTGTTTGCATGCGACAGCAGCCACAGCCCGGTCGGGGTAGACCGGACGAGGGCAGCCGGCGGCCTCCTGACCCGGTGAGATGGCGGTGCTGTGGCGACTGAGGAAGACGCTTGCTTGTCCCACCGGACCCGGGCTTCTGGGGTCAGGAGAGTGGTGACTGCTTCTTCCCCTTTAAAACGTTACCGTGGCTTCTTCCAGCAGGCCACCAGACCGAGAAACTCACGCTGACACAAATGTATTTCTATGCGATATTGACCGTCCTGTTGTACACACTGTTTACTGCAAATGACTACAAAATAGCAGGTTTAGACGGAGACGTAACGTTTAGATTTTTACTCCTCGTGTTTGAGAAGGATGTGAGAGATAAAGAATTAATTCGCACAGTTCCGTCATCGGCGGACACGACGGACAACCGCCGCCATTTAAAATCAGGTTCGGCGCGCTTCGGTGAGGAGGGAGATATGGTGAGATGTGGTAACATTGAACAGAGAAACTCGGGGGAAAGAACGAAATGTTTTATAATTATATTAGAAGCAAGAGGGCAGCGAGGGATAAAAAGTGGAATTGGGGATATGTGCGTTGTTCTGAATGAACACGTGGTGTCAGTATTCACCAGGAGAAGGAAACAGGCAGGCTGGAGAGTTTGGGGAGGTGCGTGTCTCAAACAGGGGGTGTTTGAATTTAAACACGCCCAGTCCCGACCCTAAACATCGATTGTTCATTTTCCTGCACAGATGCTGCCCGACCCGCCGAGATCCCCCGGCGTTTTGTGCATTGGTCGCCGGGCCCTGGCGAAATGGCAGCGCGGCCGGATTGCGTGGCCATTGGCGTTTAGCTTTCAGGAGAGAATCTGCAGATGCGGGAAATCCAAAGCAAGGAACTCAGCGGGTCAGACAGCATCGGGGACTAAGAGGGTCTGGGCCCGAAACGCCGACAGTTCACTCTTTTCCACAGATGCTGCCTGGCCCGCTGAGTTCCTCCAGCATTTTGTCTGTGTTGCAGAGGCATTTAACTTGCTTGCCTTTGGATAGGTAGGGTATTGAGTATAAGATGTGTTGCAGCTGTACAAGACAAAGGTCGGACCACGAATGGAATACTGTATGTATTTCTGGTTACCGCACTCTGGAATGGATGTTGGTGCACTAAAAGAAATTTACTAGATGTTGGGTGGATTTATCAATTGATTGAGATACAGCTCACAATTGCCATGCTGCCTGGCAACACCCAATTTAATCCTAGTCTCATGACGGGACAATTTATAATGACCTACCAACTGGTACGTCTTTGGACTCAGGGAGGAAACCCGCGTGGCCACGCGGAGAACGTGCAAACTCCTTACAGACAGTGGCAGGAGAGATTAGATCGGCAGGGATCGCTTTCATGGGGCTGAGGAGTGACCTTATACAATTCTGAAGAGCATAGGGAGAATAGGCAGCTACACTCTTAATCCAACGGCAGGGGGGCGTCTAAACACAAATTAATGGTGTGAGGAGAAACGTTGCGGGGAGATCTGATGGAGATCTTTGAGCTGATTTTTCTCACAGGGAGGGTGGTGGGGACATGGAACAAGCTTCCAGAGGAGGTTGTAGAGGCAAGTACAATCAAAGAGTTTAATCAAATTAGTTTATTATTGTCACATAGAGCAGTACATAAACTTCCGATCAAGAAGGCAAACAACGATTCCTCAGGCGATATCTCTCAGACAGCAAGTCTATTCAGTGATTTCTCTTTTTTCCCCACATGGCTTCTGCTTGTTCTTTCTCTCTTTTTTTGTCACGGAAACTGATGGAGTCCGTGCGTACAGTTTAGAGTCGATCGCTATGCTCCGTCCGGAGAGATGCCTCGTGTGATTTGGGATAGGGGCTGGAAATGTCCGAGGTCTCAAGCTGACTCGGGAAAAGGCCAGAGGTGAGGCGCTGGGTCGTGAACGACTCCATCTCGAAGCGGCGAGGACGACTGAAGCATCAGGGTGAATACAGAGGGGTGTCAACGATGACTCCCAAAGGGGTCGGGCAGCAGCCGCTCTCCCTCGGGGGGGCAACCTCTCAATCACCCAAGTCAAAGAGGTGGTTGCCGGGTGCCTCCTGGTAGCAGATGTCAAATACCGGGGCACTCCGCTCTGGCTGATCAACGTGTACGCCTCCCCCGTGCGGAGCGAGCGGCTCCCACCACTGCTGGTGACGGCCTGGCCGGTTGTTTTGGCCGGAGACTTCAACTGCACCATTGATGCAGCTGGACGATCTGGCAGCCCCGACGGCAGGCTGGACAGTACCTCCAGGCTCCTGATGGAAACGGTAAAGACAGCCAAGCTGCAGGACGCCTTTGGCGCCCCCACAGGGGCAGCTCAGCCGCAAGCCACCTGGACACAATCGGACGGCTCAGCCCGTTCCCGGGTCGACTTCCTCTTCCTGTCAGAGCCCCTCACGGTCAGAACCACTGACGTCACGCCGGTGTTCTTCTCTGACCACTGCCTCCTGCAGGCAGGGAGGGGGACATGGAAGCTGAACATCAAGATCCTGACCCCAGAGAACATCGAGGAACCAGAGAAGGAGTACACAGGTTGGAGAACCTTGAAAGCCTTCTTTGATTCCCCGGTTCACTGGTGGGAGGCCACCGAGGAGAACATCAAAAGGTTTTTCATCTGCAAGGGCATCCAGAGAGCAAGGCAGGGGCAGAGGGAACTGCATAAACTCCAGACAGAGTTGCAGCAACTCCTGCTTCTTCACTCGAGGGGGGTGGATGTCAGGGAGGAACTGCGGGAGGTGAAGGGCCGGCAGGCCCAGCACTTTGCCGCCAAGTCCTCCAAGATCATCTTCTGATCGAGGGTCCAAACCGTGGAGCAGGACGAGATGTGCTCACAATTCTTCTTCCAAAAGGTGCACGGGGGGAGCTCTGTGATCCACAACCTTAAGGAAGAGGACGGCTCAGTCGCGTCCTCGCAGACAGACATACTGAGGATCTGCAGGTCATTCTATGCCGGTCTGTACGGAGAAAAGGCCACAGACTCCACAGCCTCCCGCAGCTTCCTGTCGTCTATCACACAGGTCTCAGACGATGGGAAGCGGGAGAGTCTGGAGCAGCCACTGACCCTGGACGAGCTGACTGGCTCCGTCCGTTCCTTTGAGTCGGGTAGGACTCCCGGAAGCGACGGCTTACCGGTCGAGTTGTATTCGGCTCTGTGGAACCGGATGGGCCCCGACCTGCTGGAAGTGTACAACGCTACGCTGCTGGCAGGCAGCATGTCAGAATCCATGAGGAAGGGCATCATCACCCTCATCTACAAGCAGAAGGGTGAGAGGGAAGACATTAGAAATTGGAGGCCCATCTCACTCCTGAATGTGGACTACAAGATCCTGTCCAAAGCTATTGCCAACAGGGTCAAGTCTGCTCCGGGACAACTGAGTGAAGTTGGGGATGGATGGTGGATGATAATCTGCTTGTACGTCTCAGCAGCGAGGATTCTGTTAATTTTGAGCAGATCAGCAATATCATTCTCAGAAATGCAGCCCCAGACTCGCAGGGAGCCTTCGCAGGGCCTCACTATTGGCTGCAGACAACTCATCCTCGTCACCCTTGCCGGCTCTTCCACGGGCAAACCGCCTTCTGTCTGAGCCAAAGTTTCGTCTCGTCAGTCCAGAGCGCTTGCTGTCATTGTTCAATGTTCCAGTCCCTGTGTTTTCGTGCGTCGGTGAGTCTCTTGGCTTTGTTTCTACTGGTGGCAACTCTTCCACGAAGACCACTTCTGACAAGACCTCTTCGACTGTAGAGGGGTGTCCTTGGGCTCCAATGGCCTCTGTTGGTTCAGAGCTGGTAGCAGTGCTGGTCTTCTTCCGGTTTAGGAGGGACATGAGTTTGATGTATCTCCCCTCTGCTGCACCCGGTTTCCGTGGCTGACTGCTGCGTTCCTGGTCCTTAGCCTTCTTCAGGGGGAGCTTGAAAATTCTAGTTGGGAGGTACCGTGCCCACCTTCTGTCTTGTTGCTACGCTCACTCTTCCCATGGGGTAAGAAATGATTATCTGAAGGTTAAATTGCCACATCTGGCACACCCACACATTTTAGTTTGACTGTCCTTTGCCCAGTTTGATTCCTTCTACACCAGTCTCCATTTTAGTTAATCAGTTCAGCTCATTCAACTCATTATATCATTATTAGCATACTGTTTGTTATCTTGTTTAATCACGCACTGGGCAAAGTAATCAAGCTTTTATTTGCAAAGTGGCCTGTTACGTAATATATTAGTTTCTTTAAATACAAACATTTCTCGGAACATTTATTTTTTCTTGGAAAATGACTGTATGGAAAGCTAAAATTTGCCCTTTTCTGACACTAATGCAGAAGACAAAAAAAAAACCCAAACATCTAAAGCAGGATTTATATGAAAATCTAGGATGTTTAAGACTTCTGCACAGCACTGTGCATGGACACCAAGTACCACTACATACAAAACACTGTAAGAACTAATGAAGGGTCTCAGCCCAAAACGTCATCTGGGGACTATTTTCTATCGATGTTGCCTGGCCTGCTGAGTTCCTCCAGCATCGCTTTGGGTTTCCATCATCTGCAGATTTTCAAGCAGTGGTCAGCATGGAATGTCCTGCAGGCACTGCAGGAGAAGGACGAGATAGACACAGTGGGGTGGTTCCCTGAGCAGACCGTTCAGTTCATCTGGCAAAATGCCTCATCGCCAGACCGCACCAACAGGCACCAAGACCTTGCCTGGCTGGTGGTGAGAGGGGCCCTCCCAGTCCGATCCCTCCTGTATGCCCAGAACGTCGACTCCACACCCCTCTGCCCACGGGAGGACTGCAGTGAGGAAGAGTCAGTGACCCACCTCTTTGCACACTGTGGGTTCGCGGAGAAGGTGTGGAGGAGGATGGAAGGGGCAGTGTCGAGGTTCATCCCCAGCAGCTGCGTAACAGAGGACTCTCTGATCTACGGGCTGTTCCCGGGTACGCACACCGAGACCAACACCCGGTGCTGCCGGCAGATCATTAACTCGGTCAAAGATGCTCTTTGCTTTCTGAATGCGTTTACCATAAGAAACCTTGTCAAACACCCCTCTAGGATCCATATACACTGCATCCACCACTCTACCTTCATCAATTTGTTTTTGTCACCACCTCTAAAAGCTCAATTAATCTCATGAAGCATAATCTGCCCCTCACAAATCATGCCGACAATCACTCTGCTTCACCAAACGTTAGTCAGTCCTCTTAGAATCCTTTCCAATAGTTTGCCCACCACTGATACAATTCCCAGGGTTATCCCTATCAACTTTCTTCATCAAAGGGATAACATTTGTTACCTTCCAATCTTCTGATCATACTCCAGAGGCCAATGAGGACTCATCGTCAAAGGTGCAGCAATCTCTTCCCTCATTTCCCATAGTAACTTGAGGTATATCCCACCCAGACTGGGGACTTATCTATCCTAATGTTTTTCAAAAATTCCAGCACATACTTACCATGTTTTAGGTTGTCCTCACTAGTGAATACCAAAGTATTAATTATCTCCCTTACTGCCTCCAAATCCAGGCATGTTTCCTCTTTTGTCCCTGATTGGTCCTTGTCTCACTCTAGTCATCCTGCTGTTCTTCACATACACGTGGGACAGCTTGGGTTTTTCCTTTATCCTACTGACCAAGGCCTTCCCTTGTCCCCTTATTGCTCTAAGTCCATTCTTAAGCTCCTTTCTGACTACTGTATAACTCACTAGAGTCCTGTCTGGCCCTTACTTCCTAAAACGTAAGCATGTTTCTTTCTTCCTCTTGACTAGATGTTCCACATTTCTTGTCAACCATGGTTCCTTCACCCTGCCATCCTTTCCTTGCCTTGATGGAACAGTCCTATCCAGAACCCCATGGAAGTGCTCCCTAAACAACCTCAACATTTGCATTGTACATTCCCCTCCCCCACCCAACCGAGTACATCTGCTTCCAGTTTATTCTCCTAAACTCCTTAAACATTGAAATTGAATGTGCATTCGTTACTTCTACTGGCTGTTTGTTCCACACTCCCTCTGAGTGAAGACAACCCCCTCGTGTTCCCCCTAAAATATTTCACCTTTCACCCTTAACCCATGACCTCTAGTTCTAGTCTTATCCAACTTCAGTGGAGAAAAAAGCCTATTTGCATTTATCCTATACATACTGCTCATAATTTTGTATACCTCTTTGCAATCTCCCCTTGCTCCAGGGAATAATGTGCTAGATGGCACCTGCGTACAATGCTCCCACAGTCAACATCTTCTAGCTAGACCATGGATATATATTTCACTTACTTTATGTCTTTTGCATTTGGTTCCCATCTTGAACGTGGTTCTGGAACTGCTGGAGCCTATGATTTGCAGTTTGGAGATTGCTTGGGTGTTTCAGCACTCTACAGTCTCCGAGGGGATTTCAGGAGACAGAGGCAGCGTGCACTAACCTTGTGGTGAGAAGACTGCGGGACAGGACGTGAGTCGGTTTTCAACTCTACTTTGTCCATTAAAGCTTCCATTGTCTGTGATTTAGTGACAAGGGAGACTGAAACATTGAGACCAATGTAGAAGGTAAGCACCAGCAGCCTGCCTTTCCATCGGTGGTGGGATTGTTCTGCTGCGGAGAGGGGAGACGGCCTTTTGATTGCTGGTGGGGTCGCTCTGCTGCTGGAAACAGGAAACTGTCTTTTGATTACTTTGGTGCCGGAGAGAGGAGACTGCCTTTTGATCTCTGGTGGGATCACTCAGCTGCTGGAGACAGGAGAGGCTGCTGCCAGGCTCAGAGAACATTACCCCGGTTTTCTGCGTTTTTGATACTGACTTAGGACTCTTTTCAGTCTTATAGTCTTTTCCACCCGACCTTTCTCAGTTTTTTGGTGTGCGGGGAGGGGGATGTGGGAGTCAATATGTCTGTTCTGTTTTGTGTGTGGAGGTGGGATTTGGAAGTTGATGATTGTGCTGCCTTTCTTTTGTGTCTATCGGGAGAAGAACTTCAGAGTTGTATACCTTGATAATAAATGAACCTATTCAACCTTCCACAAAACATCCCAGCTCCTGTACTCAATACTTTGATTAATGATGGGCAATGTGCTGAAAGCTCTCTTTACAACCCTATCTACCTGTGATGACCCCCTTTCAAGGAATTAGGGATTTGTATTCCAAGATCCTTCTGTTCTACTACGTTCCACAGTGCCCAACTATTCATGATCCAAGTCCTACCTTGCTTTGTCCTCCCAAAGTACAACACCTCACACTTGTCTGCATTAAATTCTGTCTGCCATTTTCCAGCTGGTCCAGATCCTGCTGCAAGCTTTGTTAGCCTTCCTCGCTGCCCACTATACCCCCCATTCTTGGTCATCTGAAAATCTGCTGATCCAGTTAACCACATTATCATCCAGATCATTGATGTAGATGACAACAACAGACCCCGCACTGATCCCTGTGGTACACCACTAGTCACAGGCCTCCAGCCAGAGAGACTATCTTTTACTACTACTGGCTGGCTTCTTCTGCAAAGCTGATGTTGAACCCAATTCACTACCTCATCTTCAATGTCAAATGACTGAATCTTTTTGACCAACCTCCCATGCGGTTCTTTGTCAAAGACCTTGCTAAACTCCGTGTAGACAATATCCACCACCTTTCCTTCATCAGCTTTCTTACAAGATTGGTTAGACATGACCTACTAGGCACGGAGCCCTGTCAACTATTCCTAATCAGTCCCCATCTAACCAAATACTTACATATCCAGTCATAGACTATCTTCCAACAACTTACTCAGTGCTGATGTCAGGCTCACTGTCCTATAAATTCATGGCTTACTCTTAGAGCCTTTCTTAAACAATGGAACAACATTGGCTTTCCTTCAATTCTCTGGTATCAAACTAATGGGATTATAGCAGTAGCGGCACCCTGAGGACTCAGCGGTAATGGTCTGTTTGCACAGTTTCAGAACTCTGGGAAAACAGCATCACAGGTGTGTGCAGGGGTGAAACAGTGTCCTTTCCCAGTAAAAGGAATCCAGCAGCTGCTTCATCCAGAAGAGGCAGGTCCAAAGTGAAAGGAATCCAGCAGCTGCTTCATCCAGAAGAGGCAGGTCCAAAGTAACCAACCAGTAGCTCCACCGTGGACTACTCTCGGCTGCGAGAGGAGGGGGGTTTGGCATGGCGCTGGCAATTTCAACCCATAAAAGCAGAGCTACAGCAACACTACCCATTTTTATGGAAGCTTGTATGATGTACAGCTCTGGGGTTGTGCTCCCAATGTTTCTTTTTGGTTTTTTTTCCCAGTTAGTAGGGCTTTTTTAAAAAGTTAGTTTGTAGGGGTTCTTTTTTTTCTTTTTTCCTTCAAAAAAATTTTAACACCTTATTTTTTCTTATTATTGATATATTGCTTAGCTTTGTTAATCAGTTATTTGCTAATTTAATTCTTTATTGTACATAATATATTGACTTTTATCTTTTTTTGGATGATCTTCAATAATAATTAATTTTAAAAGATTTTTATTTTAAAATGAACACTACCAAAAGCTCCAAAGGCCTCATGCCTGGGAGAGAAAAGATTTGACACCTGGGGACAACTTGAAAGACTGCTCCAAGACAGAGGGCTCTGGTGAACTGCTGTCAGTGGTCTATGCCCCAATAGGAGTGATGGACTTAGAAAGATTATAGCATATCATATCATAATCACCAACTGGTTTTGACCAGTGCTCGGCTCTTGTAGGAAAGCATCAAGAGCCATTCTCTCCAGCAACTCAGCTGGACCTAGACCTTCATCCCCAACCCACCAGTTCATTGGCCAGGCTTCCTCAGGGAGGGAATGAACAGATAATGGGTTCTGGAGGAGGATGGGGAAGTTTAGAGAGAAGCGGGCCAAACACAGCCAAATGTGCTTCTTAGTCAGTATGGGCCAGATGGGCTAAGGGTCCTGTTTCCAAGCTCTGTGACTGTGAGACTCTATAGGAGGCCTCTCTGTTGCCTTGAACATGAGGGAGGATGGCTGTTGTGTCTGATGATGTTTGAAGGCGTCGGGTGTTCCTAGTTGCCTGCGCGACACTGCAGTTTCACTACTAATGTGAAGGCGATGCACATTACTGCAGCGTTTGACTCACCTCAATCGTCTACTTCTCGTCTCATGCAACTGCAGTGGGTATAACTACCCTTTACCCGCTTCCCTTCCCGCCATCCAGGGACCTGTCAAGTGAAAGTACCGATTCACCTACACTTGTTTTAATCGTTTATTGTAATTTGTGCTCGTCATGTTCTCCTTCCCCATGGCAGAGGCTACACCAAACTTAAGTGTCCCTCCGTAACTACTGGAATGGTTTCATTGACGTCATGTGCACCGAGATACAGTGAAGGGCTTTCGTTTACTTGCCATCCAGACAGACCGTGCCATACATAAGGTGAAGGTAGTAAAAAGAAAACACAAGGCAGAAAATAGTGTTATGCCATGCAGGTAGGTAACCTGGTCGTAAGGTTCGGAGGCTTGCGTGCCTCAATGACCCAGGGAGCTAAGTTGGCTGGAGTCAGGCTCATGCATAATAGGTCCAAGAGTAGAGGCCTGACTAAGAGTGGTCCAATGGTCCTCCAGGTTCGAGAGTTCAGCTCAGGTCTAACAACCTTGACTGGTCGAAAAAAAAAGTTACAGAAACAGCAAAGAAGAAACTTCCTATACAGAGACGGAGGACCAGCGTTGCTGCCCTAAATGCCAGTGATGTCAGGAGCGATCTTTCTTTTATCAGTGTCAAAAAAGTCACTGTGATTCGATGTTGCAAAACAATAAAACATGAAAACTTTGGCAAAATACTTTTTACAGCCACTGTATATCTAGGTTTACTGATGATAGAAAACTTGGTGATGGCGGTGTGGATGTTGGAGAAAACTTCAAGATGATCTAGACAGGCTAAGTGTATAGGCAAGAAAAATAAGAATTAAAATAGACAAAAATAGTTAAAAATAGAAGAGTGCTTCTTTAAAATGGTATTGTCCTGGGTGTCCCTGCAGTTTTTACTTAGAGATACAACACAGAAATGGGTCCTCTGGCCCAATGAGACAGCAACATCCAATTACACCCATATGATCCATTGACCTGTCTGACTTAAGGATGTGGGAGGAAACCAGAGCACCCAGAGGAAGCTCACACAGTCACAGGGGAATCATACAAATTGAGTCAGAATTGGCCCTGGTTGCTGGCACTGTAATAGCAGAAAGTTAGAGGTTCAGAAGGTAATTTAGAAGGTTGGTCACACCACAAGTGCAAGAAATATCAGGCCTTGGTGACACCACATGTACAGTATTCTCTACAGGTCTGCTCTCCCAATGTCAGGAAGAATACACATCTCCAGACTTCCCATTTCCACCCTCCTAATTGATCCTAGTAGGACTCAGGTGGAGCCAGTCTGAACATCAGCCTTAAGGCAATCTGAGGCTTGAGGGCAACTCTTTATATCCAAGAGGTGTCCAGCCCCAAGCCCTGTGCAGACACTAGGACAGGCCATCTGTGACAGAGAGAGATTGAGAGACTGACTCAGTCACACAGTGTGGCAGTCTCACTGTTCACCTGGTACCTCAGATGTCCCGATCGAATGTTTAGCAGTTTCACTTCTGCAACATATCACATTCCTTGAAAGTCACTGCCTCGTGGGGATTTTTGTGTTTTTTTTGAAACGTAGAGAGTGAATTCACTGCCAGAGGTGGTGGTGAGGCAGATAACAAGTCACCAACTTTAAGAAGCAGTGAGGTATGTGAGTAGGAAAGATTAAAACCCAGAAGATAGGATTAGAGGGTTAGCATAGGTGGACAAACAGGACAGGTTTGTTGAGCCAAAGAAATGCTTCCTCTGCTGAACCACTCCAGGGGATTGGGCCTCTAGTGTTCAGAAGAAGAGGAGCGATCTCATCAGAATTTCCAAATAATTTCAACGCTCAACGAGAAGGATGTTGGGAGGACATATACCTCCCACCGAGTCTAGAAAGTCATTGCGTCTGAATAAAGGGCAAGCCATTTTGGACCGAAATGAAGAAACTTGCTCACAGATGGTGGTGAGCCTTTGGAATTCTCTATCCCAGTGGTGTTGAGGAGGGATGGGATTTGCTGTGGAGGCTTGGTCACTGTAGGTTTCTGGATATTAAGGAAATAAAAAGGGAAAGAAAATGATAGTGTGACCATGACAAACATTAGGAATGGCTGGATGGTTCCCACTGACCCTGACGCCTCTCCCCTATCTAGACAGATGTAAAGAGGGTTTCTTCTTTTCGTTAACTAGCAGGAATGCTAATTTACTGATAACGAGAATGGTATTCCTTTGTAAACCAAATGGGGATTAATGCTCTTTCTTCTGAGTCTGTAAGCTTTTGTTGACGGGCTTTTGGGCAGATTGACGCGAGGGGGTTGAGAGAGAGGACGCAATGCTCTAAGCTGGGCGAGGAACGGACCCCAAAGGGGGGTCCGAGGCCGGGAGATTCTCCGAGGAGGGGAGGGGATGAAGCTAGATGTGCTTGGTTGACCACTCGGAGGGTCCTGAGCTGTTTGGAGAGTCGAGGAGTTCGGAGGGTCCTGAGCTGCGAGTCGAGGAGTTCGGAGGGGATCGAATGGTGGCCAGAAGACTTCAGTAATTGAGCTCCAACGGTTGTGCACGAAGTGGTTTGGACTTTGATAAGTTTGGCGCCTTTTCTTTAATTTTCTCTTCATATATACTGTATCGTTATTAATCACTTAGTTATAGTAACCTTTATAAATTGTACTCATTTAATCGCTTATGGTGTACTGTCTGTTTTTGGGCGAGGCGGGGACATCACACAGCATCCACACCAGCTGATTACCCAGTTTGGCGGGGCCGAAGGCTGCTCCCCCAGACGAGAACGAGCTGAGCGAGCCTGAGGCGACCCAGGGGGTTACACAGACATAACAAACAAAACAGGGACAATCATTTCATTATGTACAATTTAATGTCATGGGTAAATATTTTACGCAAACGTTATTACAAAGGTACAGTTGACACTGACCCCTTGCACACACGCACACAGTGTTGGCGGGTAGCAGGGAGTCCAAGCCCAGGGACTACTGCTGACCGAGGTCGATTAATTCCAAAACGAGAGTGAGTGGTGTCTGCAGAAGAGCTGAACCGCTATGCGGTGGAGCTGGCTGTGACACAGGGTGCGACCATCCCAACCTGTCCCTTCTAGCCCAGCCCCCATGGAATGGAAGGGCAGCTTGTGGAACAGAGCCCTCTTTGAATGAAACCATATTATCCAACACCGAGGGTAGTCAGACTGAATGGACACTTTAACACAGTAGGTGCTCCATTCTCCAACCATCTCTATCACACTGAGCACCCTCGTAACCAAAGGGGCACTCAACCAGAGGCTCCATCCCATGTCCCAGGAGGGGCAGTGCCCGTGGCTCAGGCCAGGGCAAGGGGCCAGTGGTCTGGGGTGTCACAAGCATGCTTAGCAGCTGTGCCCCTGGGGAGACGCTGTGCCTCGGGGAAACCCTCTCGCCCTCTGCCACCTTTATTAATGCTTCAAAGACAGCCAGGCGCGGCCGGTGCGAAGGCAAAGCAGCCGCCCGGTTCCCAGCGCCTCAGTGGTTTGTCCCTTCATTGTAGACCTGCGGTGGGAGGAACCACCGGCGAGCACAGGAAACTGCACACTCCACTTCGCCGAGACAAGCCCGGCCATGGCGGACGGCTCCTGATAATTTCCCGGAAAGTTCCCCGCGAGAAGACGTTACACAGTTAGAGTCGTCAGACATATATACAGCCGAGTGAAAACGGCCCAGCCTTCAAACTTTTTCCAAAGTAAGTTCTTCAACAAGTAAGTTCCAGTGAGGCAATCGGTGTGTGCAGTAGGGGGCAAGTCGCTGATGCCTGGGACCAGATAGTGTGGGTCACCATTCCAATTTCAATTCTCAGTTTGCTCAAACCTGGCCCTGTTCTTCTGTTGTGCGGACAATGGCCTGGGGACAGGGCGGTGGTGGAGAACAACTCTGGAATCCAGTGCTCAGTCAACAGCAGCAGCAATTTCCCAACCCACCAAATAATTGTTTCATTTTTTTGCTGCCTGATCACGCCCCCCGCCCCCTCGCTCCCAGCCGAGTGCCTCTGTGTGGCACAGACGAGCCTCTGGGCCTTGGACTTGCACAGCCGGCTGGAAAGAGTGGGAAAGATCGTGAGCACGGAGGCAAGCCCTGTCCCACTCTGCTTCGGGCTTGCGAACAAGCTCCTTTGAGAGCAGGGACCGTTCACAGCTCTGCCTGGGTAGGGATCTTGATCAGGATCAAGGGAGCTGGTGGTACCCCACGGACTCTCAACCCTCTCTTGCCAGGGCTACAGGATTCACCCCACACAAACTAATGGGGTCAATGACCTGGTACCCCAGACTCCCCCCACTCACTGCACTCATTTAACACCCCTCCCCATCTCTCACTACCCCAACACTTGCCCCTCGTTGCCCTCTGATCACCCTTGTCCCTCTACTAGGATGTGCAAATTCATGGCCAAGTGTGGACATACACTGTACTTAACCCAACTGACCAGGCACCCAATCTCCTGTACTCTTCCTCAATCCAACCACAACCCCCCCCCCCCAATTTTCATCACTGTCCCTCGCTCTCCTAGGAACCCCCACTTCTTCTTGTGTAAACTTACACAAATTTATTCGAGCCACATTTTGTAAGAAAGATTTCAGTCTGACCTTGTGCACAGACTAGCTCACTGCCTCCTCTGTCTTCCATGCCCCAGCCCCTCTCCCTCCCCAAGCACTGCCAGGGAGCCTCACTGACTGCTGGCCTGGCGTGTGATGCACCTTGGGTGCAGAACCGTTCCAGGTGAGGGACACGGAGTGAGGCCTTGGGCAGAACTGGGGGCGGGGAAGAGAAAGCGGCTTGGCTCAAACTGAACGGGCTGGGAGCGCTGACGCAGCCAATGTAGTGAGAAAGTGCAGGTGCAGATCGGCCCGAATGGCCGCAGTACAGAGAAGTTTTCAAAAGTCCACAGGTCCCAAGTAGTGGCAAGAAGCCAGACAGTAGATGATGCAAGGTCACCCCGACCTTCCAGTGTCGCAACTGTTGTCAATTCCTCTTATGTTATCTTCCCACTCTGATTGTACATTCCATCAGCTCTCCCCAGCCTCTGGTCCCAGCTCTCCTTCTGGTATGGGTTCTCCAACATGTATCTGTACCGCTCGAAGTTTTGTAGCAGATACTTGGGGGCGTACATGTGTTCTTTGGGGTCTGCAGGCGGATATTCCTGCTCAGTACCATCAAACCAGCCCCCAGTCCGGATCAGTTCCTGAATGTAGTTGAGATCCCTTTTCTCCTGGTAGTTCCCCCAGCGGGGGAAGTCGCCATTCTGAGCCGACAGCAGTTTGTAACGGATCCCCTCTGGCCTGAAACACCAGGAGCAGTGCCAGCCGGCGAAGTGGAGCGGGCTTCCCACCGACCACGGTACCAGGATGTGCCCGGTGCTGTTCTCGTACTGCCGGAAATTTGGCATCAGGTAGTACTCTCTCCGCCGCAGCTTAATGCCGTCCCCGTTGTACACCATGAAGAGCATGGCCACCGTGCAGCCCGACACCACTTCCAGGCTCCCTGGCTGCTTCCAGAAAAAGCCGTAGAGTGACTTGCGAAGGTGGAAGGCAAAGGGTTCCGTCCAGCCGTCGAAGAGTTTAAGGAAGAGCACCCCGTCGCGGGCTGGGATCTCGTCGGCGTCGTTGATGAGGAAGATGTCATCGTCGCGGAGCTGGGTGATTCGGCTCATCCCGTTCTGGGTGAGAAAGGTCCGCAGGTAGTCGTCGGCAATCCAGCCATCCTGCCTGCCTCCGCTGGGGAAGTGGTCCAGGAACACGTACAGGATCTTGTGAGCGATGTAGCCGTAGCTCCCGTTCAGGAGCATCTCAACGAACCTCAGCGGCTTGGGGTCACCAAAGGCAGTGAAGTTGGATTCGCAGATGATGAACACATCAACTACGTTGCCCAGCTCGTGGAACCGGACGTCCAGCAGATCAAACTCGTGGTTGATGTTGATGGCGTTAATGACCCTGCGAGACGTAGCCCGCGGGGTGAGGCGCTCTTTCGTGGGCAAGTTGGAATACTGGACCATGGTGGGTACTCCACAGTAGGGCCCATGCCAGCCCGGGAGACAAGGGCACCCGACCCACCTACGCCTTGGTCTCCCACTGCCACCTGTTTCACGAGTCAGCACCTTGTCCATGGAACCGTGGCCCCAGAGATTGGCTCCCTCCATCGAACCCACCATCCTGCTCTCTGTTTTGGTTCCCTGCTTAAAGCAAATGGCTCCCGCCTTGGTCCGTATGAAGTACTCTGTCTCGTCATCTTTCAGATGGAACTGGGCTCTGTGGAGATGTGGCCAGCCTGCCTGGTGAGCACCAGGTGCCGTCTGCGGACCCAGACTGGCACTCGCCCCCTCCTCCTCCTCCTCCTCCTCGTTCTGCTTCCAAAAGAGGTGAGAGTCGACAAACATGGATCTGAGGGAAGGGCTGAAGACTGAGAGCTCATGGGAGAACGCGATGTAGGACAGGGCCTTGCGGAAGTGCAGGAAGGATATCAGGCACAGTCCTGCCATGCACAACATCAAAACCACACGGCGGCGCCGCATCTTCATCCTGCAGGGAGGCAAGCAGAAAAGGACAGTTAGATACATCACGAGTACCCGCAGGGCTCTGGAGAACGCGCTTTGGCCGGGCATTCACTCAAAGAGTTTCAGGAGGCAGACAAAACGAAAAGCTGGCTGCCACAAATCTAGATACTCACAAGGTCCATCTGATTAGAGACGGAAAAAAAATCGGAATTGGGCTTATTAGTGTGAAATTTTGAACATGAGGTTCTGCAAATGCTGGAAATCCTGAGCAAGACACATGAAATGCTGGAGGAACTTGGCAAGTCTAGAGGCATTGATAGAGAGGAATAACCAATGGTCCTGTTGAGGGTCTCCACCCAAAACGTCAACTGTTTGTAGTTTATAGTTTTTTTACAATATATTGCATCGTAGAACAAATTTTATGATACACGTCAGTGATAATGAACCTGATAATGACATAAATAATGACAATGACCCTTCACTCTCCATTTTTCTATCTAGAAAATACCATCTACAGACATGGAGAGGCCAATGCCTATCTCATCAATAGGGCAGATGCATTGCACATATACCATAAGCGTATGTTGTCGATGACACTGAAGAGAGCACAAGGCCAGACAACACAGGGTCAGAAAGGAAGTGCTGGAGTGGAGAGGGTCCAGAGGTTGTTTACAAGAATGATCGTGGGAATGTAAAGGTTAATGTGGGAGGAACATTTGATGGTACTCACTACAGTTTAGAAGAATGATGGGGGACCTCATTGAAACTACCAAATTATTGATAAAGTGGACGTTTCCAATCAGGAGAGCATCCAGCAGTGGTCCTATTTTATTTTACAGCTGCTCAGACCACCCATTGCTCTGAGCAGGAAACTGCTAGGTGACCTTAAAACTGCACGGCACTTCAATAAAATATTATGTAAAAGAAATTTCTAGCTGCACTGCAACAAAGGCTATGTGCATGGGAGTATTTCAGTTACTGCGCGGCCATTCACCCAGGCAGCTTATAGAGAACTGTGGTATCTGGGACCAGCGGGGACATGCCCAGAATAAAAGGACTGTACTTTAGAACAGAAATGAGGAGGAATTTCTTCAGCCAGAGCGTGGTGAATTGGTGGAATTCATTGCCACAGATGACTGCGGAGGCCAAGTTATTGGGTGTATTTAAAGTGGAGGTTGATAGCTTCTTGATTAGTAAGGGCTTCAAAGGTCATGGGGAGAAAGCAGGAAATGGGGTTGAGTGGGAACGCACACAAAATGCTGGAGGAACTCAGTAGGTCAGGCAGCATCTATGGATATGAATAAACAGTCAACATTTCGGGCCAAGTCCCTTTTTTTCAGGACCCAGTGGCCACCTCATTAGGTATACCTGTACAAAGATGTAAATATCTAATCTGCCAATCATGTGGCAGCAACACTAAAGTATGTAGATATGGTCAAGAGGTTCAGACTGTGACCTGCATGTCTTTGACTGTGGAATGATTGTTGGTGCCAGATGGGGTAGTTTGAGTATCTCAGATACTGCTGACCCAAGGCTACATCCACACTACACCAGATAAATCCGTAACCGAAGCTTTTTCTCTTTGTTTTTAACCCTCCGTCCACACTAAAACAGCGCCACCCCCCCAGAACCAGAGCTTTTCAGAAAGGCTTTCCAGGGTGTGTAATTTTGAAAATGCCACTTGGGCAGGTCAGTGTGGATGGGGTAACCAGAGAAATCTGAAAAAGCTGTCAGACAGCAGCGTGCCATTTCATTGTTTTCTTGAACGCAACCTAACAATTTCAGAACAGACGGCAACAAGATTGAAGCCAGAAGAGTTAGAACAGTACTCACCAAATACTTTAACCCATAACTTACTGAATAAATAAGGATAATCACTTTGCCCTGTTTTCTGTCCTTGCTGGTATGAAGGTGGTTTACCTATTTATGCAAGTACTTTTCTGACAATAGATGTGTAACAGCCTAATGTAACGTTGTATGGAAATACAAGATAACACTGATGCAGATATGTTTTACATATTTAACAAGGAGCTTTATTAATGCAACAGATTTAGTCAGTTTTTCAATGTTCATCGTCAGCCGGGTTAATCTGTCCGTGAACTCCCTGTCGGTTGCCTCCATACACTCCAGTATTTGTTTTTTTTTACTTTTAAGTTCTCCTGCGTGAAAACCAACAGCTGTCCGTTGTTTAAGTTTTTCTAGTCTGAAACTGCACAAACGCATACTTTCACAGTGAGATTCGACACCAAACATGTCACTTGTTTTCAGTAGATGTGTCCTGCGCATGCGCAGTAGGAGGAGATTTGCCAAAATATCCGTTTCAGTGTGGATAGAGATATTTTCAAAAATGCATAGTGTGGACGCCTATCATTTTTACGCGAAACTGGCATTTTCAAAATTATCCGGTCTAGTGTGGATGTAGCCTTAGTGGCCACTTTATTTTGTACAGGAGGTACCTAATAAAGTGGCCACAAGTGTAAATGAGCTGTGATCAAATGGCAGAGAAGACTGACACCAGAGTCCAGGAGCTGCCCATACAGATCTTTTGCAATGCAAATTACTTATACCCTATTATAGAGCTTTGCTGTGGAAATTGTTTGCCACCATTTTTTATCAAAGATCAGTAAATACGCTTCAAAAACTACTTTACTGCCAATCAGGAAACCATCCGGGAAACAGTGCCACAGCATAAAAGCCAGGACCAACAGGCTCCAGGACAGCTTCTTCCAGCAGGCCATCGTACTGATTTGAGTGTATTTCTATGTTACGTTGACTGTTCTATTTATTATAAATTATTGTGAATGCACATTTAGACAGAGACGTAACGTAAAGATTTTTACTCCTCATGGATGTGAAAGAGGTAAGAAAGTCAATTCAATACTGGCATTGGACCCTGTCCTTTCACAAGTATTAAAAATGTAAGAACTGCACAGAGCAAGAATCTAGATTGCAGTCACTCCATACTTGTAACATCAGGGAGGTACAGAATGTGGCCATTCAACCCATCGTGTCCATTCCTGCTCCTGACCAGGGAACTCTCATTAAGGAGGGAGGGAAGCAGAAGAAATGAAATTATAGGCTAGTTAGCTTGACATCAGTGGTTGGGAAGAAGGTGAATTCTATAATTTAGGGTGATGTTTCAGGGTACTTGGAGGCACATGATAAAGTATCCTAAAGTCAGCGTGGTTTCCTTAAGGGGAAATCTTGTCTGATAAATGTTGGAATTCTTTCAGAAATTAACAGGCAGTACAGACAGAGTAGGTGGATGTTGTGAACTTGGATTTTCAGAAGGACCAGTGGGCACAGCCTCAGAATAGAGAAATCAATTTAAAACAGAGATGAGGAGGAATTTCTTTAGCCAGAGGGTGGTGAATCTGTGGAACTCACTGACACGGACACTGTGGAGGCCAAGTCAATGAGTATATTTGAAGCAGAGGCTGTTAGGTTTTTGTTTAGTCAGGGTGTCAAAAGTTATGGAGAGAAGGTAGGAGAATGGAGCGGAGAGGAACAATAAATCAGTAGAGATGGAATGGCAGAGCAGACTCAATGGGCTGAATGCCCTAATGCTGCTCCTATGTCTTTAGGGTCTTGTAAAAACTTGCAGAGGTGGACAGTGTCAGCAAATTTAAATTCCTATGTGTTATTATTTTGGAAGGCCTGTGCCTGGGTCAAGCAGGCTAGTGCAATTATGAAAAAAGCGTGCCAGGCCTCTACAGGAGTGTCAGGGCTCACACGACCACGTTTAGGAACAGTAACTACCCCTTAACCATCACACTCTTGAACTGAAAGGTTAACTTCACTTGCCCCATTATTGAAAAGTTCCCCCAACCACTGGACTCACTTTGAAGGACTCCATCTCATGCTCTCAATACTTATTTATTTTTCTTTTCATACTTGCAGAGTTTGTTGTCTTCTGCACTCCCATTGAACACCCGAGCTGGGCCTTTTCTATGGTTCTGTTATGGTTATTATTCTATAGATTTGTAGAGTATGCCCACAAGAAAATGAATCTCATGGGTTGTTTCTGCTGACATATATGTACTTTGATAATAAAATTTACTTGCACTTTCAAGAAATAATAAAAAGCAGAACATGCAGAAATACTCAGCGGTGTGAGTCACATCTGCTGTGGGAAAAAGAGGAACCAAAGTCAAAGGCTCTTCGTCAGAAAGAGAGTTTAAAGAAGCTTGTAAAAAACACAAAATGCTGTCTGGCCTGCTGAGTTCTGCCAGCATTTTGTGTTTTTTATTTATTTCCAGCATCTGCAGATTCACTCGTGTTGCCTTTAAAGAAGCTTGTAAAACTTCAGGGAGGGATGAACGTTTCTGATTGGGTAAAGATGCGGGGGGGGGGTGGGTGTGGGAAAGGGATGAACATCTCCGACTAGATGAAACATCATGGGAATAAACTGCAAACAAGCTTACCTGGTCACAGAGTTAGAGAGTGAGAAAAGAGATTAACAGACTGTATGAATAGGAGAACACGTCAGGCGCTCCAAAAGAGAAGGTTCAAAAAACTGCCAGCCAGCAATCTGTGATATCAGCCCATCTTGCTCTGGTTCCGCTCAGGGAGTGGAAGGTGTACCTAGCCCAACCTTCTCTCAAATCTCCCTTTCTGCTTTGACAAAACAGTCCCAGCCTCTCCACTGTATCCTTGTAACCACAGACAACCTGTTACCCAATTGCAATTCATCACCACCCTCTTTGTGGTTTAAAATATTGCACAAACTCCTATATTGTGGCCTGCAGTCCCAAGATAGGGCTATTTATGCAGATTTTAAAAAAGATTAACTGCAACACCGATTGTCAGGGCAGGGACACTGACCAATGTTTGCATTCATTCGGGTGTCACATTCATCCCACATGTCTGAACTCTGATAAGCCTGCTTTGTGCATTTCAATAAAAGTCAAGATTGTACAGCCAAGAAACTCCCTTCAAGTTCATTTCTCTGTTCATCAACATCCCTTCACACCAGGGTTCCCAACCTTTTTTTTAAACACCTTGGACCCCTGCCATTAACCAAGGGGCCCATGGACCCCAGGTTGGAATACCTGCTTTACATTCAGTGTACATAGTGCACCCCCTAAGTGCAATGCCTTGAGTTAGATTGAATTAATCTGTCGTCATTTTGGCCAACTTTCCATCTGATCTATAATCCCATTGTATCCGTAAAGAAATCCGCCCACGTCGCACAACATGGACTGTCACATCATCCAGCTGCTGAGTGTGGGGGTGGGGGGGAGAGTAAGGGTGCAGATTGCTGGGGCCCTGACAGAGACTTTTAGGTCTCTGATAGATTTTGAGTTAGACAGGGGCAGCATGGTAGCGTAGTTGTTAGCACAACGCTTTACAGTACAGGCGATCCGGGTTCAATTCCCACCACTGCCTGTAAGGAGTTTGTAGGGTCTGGTTTCTTCCCACAGTCCAACAGTCTACCAGTTGGTAGATAAATTGTTCCGTGATTAGGCTAGGATTAAAATCAAGAGACCACAGCTTGAAGGACTGAAAGGGCCTACTCCATTGTACATCTCAATAAATTAAAAATATAAACTTATTGATTACGCCTCCTATGGTCACATCTATGTTGTCCCAGCACTGATCCCTATAGACCTCTAATCAGAAGAACACCTTTCTGCCACTATCCTCTGACTCCCATCAATAAACCAAGCTTGGATCCACTTACCCAGCTTGCCTTGTAAAGATTTAAAAGATTAGCTTTATTTGTCGCATATACATCGAAAAGCGATGCTCCTGCGCCTAATCGAATTAATGAGGATTGTGCTGGGGGCAGCCCACACTTCCGGCATGACCACAATTTACTCACCTCTACCCGCCCGTCTTTGGAACGTAGGAGGAATCGGGAAAGAAACCCACGCAGTGACGGGGAGAGCACACAGGCAGCGGTGAGAATTGAGTCCCGATCAGCGATTGTGGCGCAATTGCACTAACCACTACATTACTGTGCTGCCTTGTATCCTCCATAGATCAACGTTCTGGAGCAGCCTAAACAGCTCCAGAGCAGTCTGGAGCAACCTTGTCAAATGCCCCATCAAAATCCACATAGGCAACATCTACAGTCCTGCCTTCTGGGAGTTCACCTCCTTGACTTCATTATCCTCAAGTCCATCCACGACCTCACATACGCTATCAAACTGTAAACTGATTTGCCCTCAGCAAACCTGTGCTAGTTAAATAATCGACTTTCCTTCTGGTGACTGTTAGTCTCATCTTGGCTCAGTGCTCCCGAAACCACCAATATTACACCGACTGATTGTAGTTGCTGGGTGTGTCCTTACTAGTTTGCACAAGAAGAAACATTTAGCTCTCTCGTCATCCAGCGCCACTCCTGTATTTGGATTTAATACTGGCAAATGCACCAAGATTACAATGAAAAGCTTTATTTGTGTACCATCCAAACCAATCATTCCATACATAAATAGATCACGGTAATAAAAAGGAATGTAGAATGGAGAATATAATGTTACAGTTACAAAGAAAGCAGACAAATGAGGTGCAATGGTCCATGGTGAGGTACATTGGGAGATCAGAATTCAAGAGTTCATCTCTTAGCATAGGAGAGGTCCGTGCAAGGGACTATTAGCAATGGACTATTAGTGCGGGATACTTGGTAGTGTGGCGGAGCAGAGGGATCTGGCGGTACATGTCTACAGATCCCTGAAACGTCTACAGATCTGTACATGTCTACAGATCCCTGATCCCTATCGGGTGTTAGCTTTCATAAGTCGAGGGATAAGAGTTTAAGAGTTGCAAGGTAATGATGCAGCTCTATAAAACTCTGGTTAGGCCACACTTGGAGTATTGTGTCCAGTTCTGGTCGCCTCACTAAAGGAAGGATGTGGAAGCATTGGAAAGGGTACAGAGGAGATTTACCAGGATGCTGCCTGGTTTAGAGAGTATGGATTATGAATAGAGATTAAGGGAGCTAGGGCTTTACTCTTTGGAGAGAAGGAGGATGAGAGGAGACATGATAGAGGTGTACAAGATATTAAGAGGAATAGAGTGGACAGCCAGTGCCTCTTCCCCAGGGCACCACTGCTCAGTACAAGAGGACATGGCTTTAAGGTAAGGGGAGGGAAGTTCAAGGGGGGATATTAGAGGAAGGTTTTTCACTCAGAGAGTAATTGGTGTGTGGAATGCACTGCCTGAGTCAGTGGTGGAGGCAGATACACTAGTGAAATTTAAGAGACTACTAGACAGGTATATGTAGGAATTTAAGGTGGGGGGGTTATATGGGAGGCAGGGTTCGAGGGTCGACACAACATTGTGGGCTGAAGGGCCTGTAATGTGCTGTACTATTCTATGTTCTAACAGCAAGGGTGTACTTGGTGTCCCAGTGATTCGCTTCCATACGTCCTCAAAATCCCAGTCAGCATCATATCCAAATCCACATCCATGGTTCACACCATGAAATTTTCGTTTCATTAGACCATAGAACCTGTTTCCAGCTGACTTCAGAGTATCCCACGTGCCTTCTGGCAAAAAATGGCCCAGATTTCATGTGAATTTTTTTTCCCCAAGTACGTTTCTCTTCACCACTCTCTGATAAAGCTGCAACTGGAGCTTTCCAACAGCCGTTTTACGGAGTTATTTGTCATGTTCTTTTGTCTTCATGGTGTTGGTTTTTTTCCCCCAGGATACTAACTCTTACAGTGTCTATAAAAATTTTGGAAACTTGCAGTGCCTATAAAAAGAATTCCCGCAGAAGTTCTCAAGTCTTCATGTTTTGAATCACAGTGGATGTAATTTGGCTTTTTTGACATAGATCAACAGAAAAAAAAACCTCTTTTGTGTCAATAGGAAAACAAATCTCTATGAAGTGATCTAAATTAATTACAAATACAAAACACAAAATATTTGATTGCAAATTTTTGATTTGAAGTATTCACCTCCTTCAAGTCCGTATTTAGTAGATGTACCTTTGGCAGCAATTCCAGCCTCGAGTCTGTGTGGATAGGTCTCTATCAGCTTTGCACATCTGGACACTGCAAATTTTCACCATTCTTCTTTACAAAACTGCTCAAGCCCTGTCAGATTGCATAGGGATCGTGTATGAACAGCCGTTTTCAAGTCCAGCCACAAATTCTCAATTGGATTGAGGTCTGGACTCTGACTTGGATACTCCAGGACATTAACTTTGTTGATGTTAAGCCATTCCTATGTAGCTTTGGCTTTATGCTTGGGGTCATTGCTTTGCTGGAAACAAATCTTCTCCCAAGTCGCAGTTCTCTTGCAGATTGTATCAGGTTTTCCTCCAGGGTTTCCCTGTATTTTGCCCCATTCATTTTATCCTCTACCTTCACAAGCCTTCCAGGGCCTGCGGCAGTGAAGCATCCCCACAGCATGATGCAGCCACCACCCTGCTTCACGGCAGGGATGGTGTGTTTCTGATTATGCCAAACATAGTGGTTAGTCTGATGGCCAAAAATCTCAATTTTGGTTTTATTAGACCATAGGACCTTCTTCCAGCTGACTTCAGTGTCTCCCACTTGCCTTCTGGCAAACTCTGGTCGAGATTTCATGTGAATTCTTCTTCCAAATGGCCTTCTCTTTGTCACTCTCCCATAAAGCTGCCACTGATACTTTCCAAAAGCTGTTTCGCAGAGTCGGTTGGAGTGTTCTTTTGTCTTCACGGTGTGGGTTTTTCCCAGGACACTGACTCACCAGCAGTTGGACTTTCCCGATAGAGGTGTATTTTTACTACAATCAACTGAAACACTTGGACTGCACACAGATGATCTCCATTTAACTAATTACACGACTTCTAAAACCAAATGGGTGCACCAGTGATGATATGGCGCATCATATTAAAGGGGGTGAATACTTATACAATTATTTGCGTTTTATATCTGTAATTAACTTAGATTACCTTGTAAAGGCTTTTTCACTTTGACAAGAGGGAGTTTTTTCTTTTGATCAAAAAAAAAGCTAAATTCACTATGATTCAGTGCAATAAAAAAAAACTTCCAAGGGAGGTGAATACATTTTATAGGCACTGTATCTATTTTTGAGGTCATTCAACTTTTCCTATTACTTCCATGCAAATATACGTATTTTCATATTGTATATCGACTATCATTGCCTTCTCTATTTGTTCGGAACCCCCATGTTCCCTGGTGAAGAGACAGATTCACCATACTCATTTAGTCCCTTAACACTGGCCTCAATCTGCGCAACTTCACATTGTTGTTCATTCCACCACACACCGTAAATATGTTGGTAGCTAAACTTTTCTCGACGTCTTTCTTATTTTCATTTCCCCTTAATTCCTTTGCAACTAGCTGGATACTTGCTGGCATCTATGACTCAATACTTGTTGTACATAAATTTTATCCTTTAGTAACTCTGAGACCCACCGTCATGAAATGCTTTGAAAGACTGGCGACTGCTCTCCAACTCTACTGCTGGGACAGACTCTTGGCAGATGTCACCTCTGTGGCCCTACACTTACCTCTGGAACATCTGGATAACAAAGATACATTAGACTCCTAATTCTAGCTTGACCTTCAATACCATAATTCTAGACAACCTTGCCTCTGAACTCCTACAGCTAGGGCTTGGCACACTTCTACCCACCTGGTTCCTACTTCTCCACACCCACCTGATCCCTCCAGTTCCTGACCAAAGATCATGGCAAGTACAGGCAGCAACACTTCCATCATGATGCTCCACAAGTCTCTATCCTCACCACTTGATTCTCTAGACTCCTACCACTGCGAGGCCAGATTCTGCTCTAACTCAGTCTACAAGTCTGTAGGTGACACTACTGTTGTGGGCTGGATCTCAAACAACAAAGAGATGGAGTAGAGGAAGCAGTTACATCTTCCAGTAGCAGAACTTTTTCCTCAATGTTAGAAATAGAAGAGAGCTGGCCGTTCACTTCAGGAAGCAGGTGGAGTACACACCAACACGTACAAAACGCTGGAGGAACTCAGCAGGTCGGGCAGCATCCGTGGAAATGAGCAGGACCTTCTGTCAGGACTGAAGATGGAGGGGGCAGGGGCCCTGTAAAGAAGGTGGGGGGGGGGGGAGGGTGAGAAGGAGAAGGCTGGTAGGTGCCAGGTGAAAAACCAACCCTGGCATCTACAGTGTACTTTGTGTTTGGGAGTACACACTGTCTACATCGATGGTGCTGAGATGGAGATGAGTGGGAGCATCAATATCACCATGTCCCTATTCACTCTCACCAATGTTCATAGATACACCATTGAAAGCATCCCACTTGGATACAGCTCGGAATGGTAATAGCGCCGCCCCAAAAGCACAAGAGACGGCAGAGTTGTGGGCCCTGTGTAACCCATCACGAGAACCAGGCTCCTCTCCATGGACTCTATCCACATTTTGGAAAAGCAACTGAGATGACCAAAGACCCTTCCATAATACCATTGGACAAAGGAGCAGAAGTCGGCCATTCGGCCCATCGAGTCTGCTCCACCATTTCATCATCAGCTGATCCAATCTTCCCTTTAGTCCCATTCCCCCACCTTCTCACCACAACCTTTGATGCCCTGACTACTAAGATACCTATCAATCTCTGCCTTAAATACACCCAATGACTTGGCCTCCACTGCCGCCCGTGGCAACAAATTCCACAGATTCACCACCCTCTGGCTAAAATTTTTTTTTCGCATCTCTGTTCTGAATGGGCGCCCTTCAATCCTTAAGTCATGCCCTCTCATACTAGACTCCCCCACCATGGGAAACAACTGCCACATTCACTCTGTCCATGCCTTTCAACATTCGTAATGTTTCTATTAGATCTCCCCTCATTCTTCTAAACTCCAAGGAGTACAGTCCAAGAGCGGTCAAACATTCCTCATATGTTAACCCTCTCATTCCCGAAATCATTCTAGTGAATCTTCTCTGAACCCTCTCCATTGTCAGCACATCCTTTCTTAAATAAGGAGCCCAAAACTGCACACGGTATTCCAAGTGAGGTCTTACCAGTACCTTATGGAGCCTCAACATCACATCCCTGCTCCTACACTCTATTCCTCTAGAAATGAATGCCAACATTGCACTTGCCTTCTTCACCACCCACATCAGTTACTTATCTCCCTTTCCATTGGTCAGAAGATACAAAACACACCACCTCCCAGCTTGAGGAGGTTTCCATCCCACCATAATAAGGCTTTTGAACATACTTCATATGATACGGATGAACATTTCAATCTCTCATCGTGGCCCCGACATCTTACTTGTCCACCTGCATTGCATTTACTGTGTACCTGTAACTGCGTATATGCTGCGTTCTGTTATTGTTTTCCTCTTTGTAGAACTTTAATGTACTTTATATAGAATGAACCGTATGGATGGCAGCAAAACAAAACTGTTTTGTTCTGTTTATTGATGCTTTGCTTCTCCTGCAAACGTGCCACAGAGTTGATCAACACCAACAGCTGTAAGTCAGTAATAAGACAGTTTCTCTATTGTGTAGAGAGAAGCACCACTTTAATTCCCCAGAGCCGAGCAGGGCAGCTGGGGAACTGCATATGGTCTCAATGCTTCAGTTGTAGCGAAGAGGAAAAAACACCAGGCTCTCCATTACTGATATGTAGAGGTGGGCTTCTTTGGCCCACTCAGTCTCTTCTGAACAAATTGGGGCGACAGGGTAGAACTAGTTAGCACAATGCTTTACAGTACCAGCAACTCGCGTTCAATTCCCACCGCAGCCTGTACATTCTCCCTGTGACCATGTGGGTTTCCTCCGGGGTTTTCTCCCACAGTCCAAAGACGTACTGGTTGATAGGCTAACTGGTCATTGTAAACTGCCCCACAATTAGGGTAGGATTAAATCGGGGAATTGCTGGGCGGCGCGACTCGGAGGGCGGGAGGGCCTATTCTGCGCTGTATATCAGATGATAAAGATCCCAACACACAACTGGGAGACGCCAGCTCCTCCCTCTTATGAAACAAAATAAGATTTGATAGACTTAAAGCAAAACAAGTCTTACATTAACACCCTTTACCTAGAATTCTCTGACTTTACTCCAATGAAGTGGCCACCTTTGCTTAAAATAACCTTGTCATCCTCAGGTTTATACGTCCCAGGTGATTTCCAAGCATCTGCAACTTTCCGGGCAGAGGATTCAGTATCCGTTATCTGAGAAAGGTATTTGCTCAACCCCTTCCTCGTTGAATAGGCTGTTGGTTATTTTTCATTACTGCCCCAAGGGAAAGTAGTTCCTTGGAATCGATTCTATCAAATCCTTTTACTGCATTTCATGCCTCAATTCACCCTGCCCTTGCCTCACCTTGTGAATCTTACAGGAGCAGAGAGATTGAGACTTGATTTTAAGAAACCCAAAGCAACACACATTAAATGCTGGGGGAGTTCAGCAGGTCAGGCAGCATCTGTGGAAATAAGTAAACAGTCGATGTTTCCGGTCCAGACCCTTCTTCAAGGAAGGGGCAAGACAGCTTCTCTTGTGTCAAGATGAGGCCACCTTCAGGGTGGAGGAGCAACAACTTATATTCCATCGGGGCAGCCTCCAACCCGATGGCATGAATATAAATTTTCCCTTCTGGTATATAAAAAAATTCCCTCCTCTCTTCTTCTATACCCCACTCTAACCTTTTACCTCTTCACACCTGCCTATCACCTCCCCCTGGAGCGTCTCCTCCTTCCTTTCCTTGTGTGGTCCACTCTTCTCTGCTGTCAGTTTTCTTCTCCAGCCTTTGACCTTTCCCACCCACCTGGCTTGACCTACCACCTTCTAGCAAGCCTCCCTCCCCTCCCCCCACCTTCTTATTCCTACATCATCCCCCTTCCTCCTCGGTCCTGAAGGAGGATCTTGGCCCAAAACGTCAACCGTTTACTAACTTCCATGGATGCCGCCTGACCTGCTGAGTTCCTCCAGCATTTTATGCGCGTTACTTTGGACTTCCAACATCTGCAGACTCTCATGTTTAAGAAATGTCTTGCCTGGTATCTCAATGGGTAGCATTTTCACCTTTGAGTCAATTTGTAGTGCAATTAAATCACTATAGAGACTTAAACAATAAATTCTATGCTGACACTTGTACGCAGTACATAACGACTGCTGCTGGTTTTTCATTGAGAGGTGAGGGCAAGGATGTATCTTCTCTCTCTCAGGTCAAAGACCCTAATGGAAATTTTCAATGAAGGACAGGGATATTCTCCCTGGTGCTCTGGCCAATTTTTACCCTTTGACCGCGCATCACGAAAATCAGATGATCTTGTGAGTCATCTCATTGTGTGAGATTGCTGTGGGAGTATTCTCTGCCATTGCAAAATCTTGTTGTTCAGAACGAACGAACGTGCTTTGGAAATGCAGCCTTCCCATCCCCTTCCCCTGCCAATGCAAGCTCCGTTCTTTGAGAGCACCGGTTCTTAAAACCTGCACCCACTGCTTGGGGGTAAGTAGAAGATTAGCCATCTGCCCTTCAACACAAATTTTGATTTGGAAGCACTACAATAATCTCAGATCAGGTGTCTCCGTTTCCCTTTCTTTGCCCACTGACCTTTCCAAGCTTCATTGAAATTTAAACCCGAAGTTTATTGTGGAATTCAACCCAAACAAACGTGCAGTCAAAGTCAGGTTTCAAAGTCAAAAGTCGAGCTTATTATCAAATGCCGAACGAAGTAAGCAGCTGCAGAGGTTGGCAGATTTTGCAAAAACATCACTGGAACAGTGTATCAGATAAGCAGCCACAAGATAAAACAAATTATACACACTGTTTACAGGAACACAATTAGAACAATAAACCTATTCATGGTTAAAGCAGTGGTTAAAGCAGACATTGTGTTATTGTAGTTGGAACCGAATGGTTAAGGAACTTTGACGGAACAAACAAAGGTAGACGTGCAGAATGACTGGCAGGGTCCGGGAGAGTACTGAGAAAGAGGGGGCCTCTGTATACAGGGATTCCCAAAAGTCAAAGCTCAAAAGTTCAAAGAAATTATTGAATTATTGAGATGCAACGTGAAATAGGCCCCTCCCAGCCCTTTGAGTTGCACTGCCCAGCAAACCCCGGTTTAACCCTAGCCTAATCGCGGAAAAATTTACAATGACCAATTATCTACCAATCAGTACATCAGTACACCACAAAGTACACTGCAGATGTGTGGTCAATTCAACATGTACAAACAAGCTGGATGAACTCAGCAGGGCAGGCAGCATCTGTTGAAACGAGCAGTCAACTTTTCGGGCCAAAACCCTTCGTCAGGACTGAAGAGGGAGGGGGCAGGGGCCCTGTAAAGAAGGTGGGGGGAGGGTGAAAAACCAATCAGAGGAAAGATCAAGGGGTGGGGGAGGGGAAGCAGGGAGGGGATAGGCAGGAAAGGTGAAGAAGGAATGTAAGGGGAAAGTACTATGGGTCGTAGAAGAAGGCAGAATCATGAGAGAGCTGATAGGCAGCTGGAAGAGGAGGCAGAGTGAAAGTGGGATGGGGGAAGGGAGAGGGAGGGAATTACTGGAAGTTGGAGAATTTGATGTTCATACCAAGGGGTTGGAGACTACCCAGACAGTATATGAGGTGTTGTTCCTCCAACCTGAGTTTGGCCTCATCATGGTAGTAGAGGAGGCCATGTATGGACATATCCAAATGGGAATGTGAAGCAGAGTTGAAGTGGGTGGCAACCAGGAGATCCTGTCTGTTGTGGCGGATGGAGCGGAGGTGCTTGACGAAGCGGTTCCCCAATCTGCATCAGGTCTCACCGATGTAGAGGAGGCCGCACCGGGAGCCCTGGAGCACTTCACAAGTGAAGTGTTGCCTCACCTGGAAGGACTGCTTGGGGCCCTGAATGGTGATAAGAGAGGAGGTGTAGGGACAGCAGCTCCATAGCAAAGAAAGCCCAGCAGCATCTCTACTTTCTGCAAAGGCTGAGGAAAGTCCATCTCCCACCCCTCATCCTCATCACATTCTACAGGGATTGTATTGAGAGCATCCTGAGCTGCATCACTGCCTGGTTCGGAAATTGCACCATCTCGGATTGCAAGACCCTGCAGCAGATAGTGAGGTCAGCTGAGAAGATCATCAGGGTCTCTCTTCCCGCCATCATGGACATTTACACCACATGCTGCATTCGCAAAGCAAACAGCATTCTGAAGGACCCCACGCACCCCTCATACAAACTCTTCTCCCTCCTGCCATCTGGCGAAAGGCACCAAAGTATTCAGGCTGTCACGACCAGACTGTGCAACAGTTTCTTCCCCCAAGCCATCAGACTCCTCAATACCCAGAGCCTGGACTGACACCAACTTACTGCCCTCTACTGTGCCTATTGTCTTTATTGTAATGCCTGCACTGTTTTGTGCACTTTATGCTGTCCTGTATAGGTCTGTAGTCTGTAGTTTCTGTGTTGTTTTACGTAGTTTCAGTGTAGTTTTTGTATTGTTTCGTGTAGCAGCATGGTCCTGAGAAACGTCTCGATTTTACTGTGTCCTGTACCAGCAGTTACGGTTGAAATGACAATAAAAAGTGACTTGATATCTTTGGATTGTGGGAGAAAATCACAGCATCTGGCGGAAACCCATGTGGTCACGGGGAGAACATACAACTCCTTAAGGAAGGCAAACAGAATGTAACCTATCGCTAGTACAGTAAAGCACTGTGCTAACCATTATCTGACCGCATCATCTTATTTTCAAGTTACATATACTAACCCTGAGATTTATTTTCGTGCTGGCATTCACAGTAGACGCAAAGAAACACAACGGAATCAATGTAATTGATTAGGGCAAACTACCCAAGTGAAAAGTACAGACTGTGCAAATGCACACAGAAGAAAAACAAATAATAATGATAAGTGGGCAATATCGAGAACATGAGGGGAAGAAACAAAGCAGTTAAGAATGTGAAGGTAGAGCATGAAATATTTGCTTTCATTAGCTGAGGCATAGATACGAAGAGGAGGTCATGGCACAACTTTAAAAAAAATGCTTCAACTAAACATTTCAGAATTTTAAATATATTTTACATGAACTTCTGTTGACTTCCTCTTCCCTAAGAAGAATCAAAATTAGCATTAGGACTAGAACTGTTAACATAGGAAACAACTTCTCCACCCCCTGATGTAAAACTATTGAAATGCCTGCCACCACCACAGATAAGGCGGCAGAAATGTCATACTGTTTTATTTTTTAGCTTGTGTAGTAAATGCACCTCCTTATTTGTTAAACTATTCGTGGTAATGCTACTTTATGTGTTGTGAGTGAGTTATGAGTATTGCATTGTAAATTGTTTTGTTTGGGGTATACATACATACAGCTGCAATGAAAGCAAACTTGAACTTAACTCCAGTTGCACAAAACTTTTTTTCAATTTATTCTGTGGCTTCTTTAAAAATAGAGAGAATTTCTCTGCATTTGCTCAACTCCAGCTGGAACCTCGCCACCCTTCTTGAAAAAAAAACCACAAAGGAAGTAACAGCAAAAACCCATCGAAAGGAACTTGAAAATGATTCCCATCAACATGTATTTCACCAGCGCTCTATCCGCTGGATGGCGGGCATCTCTGCTGAAGGAGGTACAAGGCAGTCCTTCCCTCCGCTAGACTGCAGGTCACTCTTTGCCCCCACCCCCGCGATCAGGGTCACGTGAAGCAGGGGGTTGGCGGATGGTCGTATGAGGAGCTGGTGTATATCACAAGTCCTGATTATGTGACCAAGATGGTTAGCTTTCTTGGAAAGACACTATCTAGAAGGCGGCAATGGCAAACCATTTCTGTAGAGGAATTTGCCAAGAACAAGAACAATCATGGTCAAAAGACCATAAACACCAACAGTAATGATACTCTATCCACACTAATATTGCTTCATATTATGAGCTCTTATCTTGCTTAATAGTGGAGCAGACTCGATGGGCCTACTGCTCCCAAACTCAGCTACATGGCACCGAATTACAAGCCTTTTGGAAATCCAAATTTACTGGTTATTCTTAACGGATGCTGCTCACTGCATCTTCAATGTGCTCTGATCAATTTGTTGAATACCATTTCCACAGTGACTATCCTGCTGTACCAGAAAGTTTCATGTTGTCACTTTCTCAATAACAGATTCCACAATCTTCCCTATTATCCCATAGCTTCCACTTGTGTCTCTCCTTGTTTTCAAAGAGACACATCCATCAGTTTATAATGTACTGGAGCTTTTCCCAAATCTAGATACTTTTGTAAAGTCATAACCAACAAATCCACTCTCTGAAGTCATTTTTCATAAAACCTGGTGGGATGTTGCCCTGTTAGTCTACTCTCAACCATCAGTAGGCGGAAGGCACGGCCAACAGAGCTATCACGAGGCACTCGCTCAGCAATAACTTGCATACAAGAGCTCAGTTCAGACTCTGCCAAGGTCTGTCAACTCCTGACCTCGTTACAGCCTTAGTCAAAAACATGGGCTAAAGAGCTGAACTTCAGAGGTGAACACAGAACAACTGCCCTCAATATCAAATCAGCATTTGATTGAGCATTGCATCACGGAGACCTGGCTAAACTGAAGTCAAAGGGGATTGGCAGGGTGGGCAAGGAACCTTCTGCTGGTGAAACTGTCATAGCATATTCTGAAGTTAAGGTATTTAAGCAAATATTAATTTCACCGGTAACCAACCTTTAGACATGAACATGGATTGTAGGTTGAATTTAAAATGCAGCACTGAACAAGTTTTCCTGGAGCTGTAGACTGGGGTTGATTGCAAACCAGACAATGCTGATTAACATTCATTCTGTGTGTCTGGAGTGTGGGTGCGAAGAAAGTGGTGTGTGAAAATTCAAAGGAAGCATTGCAGATACTTTGTAACTATAGAACTGTCTTTGGTCTTTAGCATATACAAACATCATGTAATACAGTCAGCCCTCCTTATTCGCGAGGGGTTGGTTCCGGGACCCCTCGTGGATACCAAAATTCACGGGTGCTCAAGTCTCTTATTCAAACTGTCTCAATGCGGTGGATCCTAGGACCCAGCGTAACTCCAGACCTTATTTAACCTGTCTCAGTGCACAGGACATTAGGACCTGGCGGCAGAACTCTGAATCTGCAGTGTTTCTGTTCACAAAAATAATCACGGTCACGATTGAAAATAAAGTGGAAATAATAAAGCGATCGGAAAGAGGTGAAACGCTATTGGTCATTGTAAAAGCGTTAGGCCACAGTCGGTCAATGATTGGAACAATTTAAAAGGATAAAGTAAGAAAGGCTCTGTCCCGATGGAAGCTACAATTATTACTAAGCAACGCAGTGGTTTAATTATTGGGTTTTGGGGTTTTGATCCGCCACATCAACCCGGCACGGTGGAGAGCACACTCGGGAGTGATCTGTCACTCCATTGAATTTGGGAAATTCCGTTCCTGAGCCCAGCGCTGAAACATACGTTCTTAAGTGTTTTATATGCATAGAAAGATAAAATATATACCAAGACAAACACTTGACTAACTGATGCTAATACCAGATGTACCTGTTCCGACTTACTTAGTAAGAGAACCTCCGATTTTTTTCGATCCCGATGCACGATAACTCACGCACATCCTCCCGTATACTTTAAATCATCTCTAGATTACTTATAATACCTAATACAATGTAAATGCCATGTAAAAGAGTTGTTATACTGCATTGTTTAGGGAGCAAGAAAATAAGTCTGTATGTGCTCGAACAACAACTGCTGGAAGAGCACTTCTGGGTTTTCGTGATTCGCGGTTGGTTGAATTTGCACATGTGGATAAGGAGGGCCGACTGTATTCGGTCAGGGAAGCCTCTTCCTCCAAGAATGTCTGAATATGATGCCTGGTTGCTTGTTTTTGTTGAATAAAACACTTCTATATCCACTAGCTTCAGTGTCTCTCTGGTGACACTGTTGGAGACAACAGAGGTGATATCAGGAGGCTTTTAGCTTGGCACATGAATATGCAAGAAATGGAAGGATTTGGACATTGTGTAGCAGAAGGGATTAGTTTAGTTGGGCATTTAATTATGAATTTAATTTGTAATTTAATTAGGTGCCCGCTCCTGTTCGATGTTCTGTGATCCACAGTTTTAATCACATTCTATTAAATGTGGCAGTTTTGATAGAACTGGACTTGGGAGAGCAGAGCAAACTGCACCGTTGTGGAGATGGAGTCAACACACAAGGCAGTCGGGCTGAAAAGCAGATTTTGTTCCCTTCAGGACATTCATGAGCCAGTGGTAATTAATTATAGCCTCAATTAACCCCTATTTAAAATTCATAGCTGTCAAGATGGGATTCAAGCTCCTAACTCTAGGTCGTTAAATTGGAGACTCCAGAATACTGACTCCAGCACTTTAACCATTGCTTTCTGCATGGTCAGTGTAATGGAGAATTGAAGGACTGGTGGCTCATGGGGTTCTTGGACCCTACAAAGGACCCCCAACTCAACTGCACGTCCCTCTCCATGCCACTAGGTGCATCCGACAGCAACCTTGCAGTTCCTTTAGCATTTGTTTTACGAGGCAAGTTGCTAGCTCGATGCCCAGCCCAGCGCAGGTGGAACTTCTGCCAAGGAACTGGCCAGATTCGAACCCCAGACCTCTTGTTCCGGTTGATGATGCCACTGTTCCAGAGGCACAGACTTAACTGTGAGAACTGGTCATTTATAAGTGGTAACATTAAGAGAGCTGCAATAACACTTCAAAAGTTTTCAATGAGAGTATGATCATTGTTAAGTAAACTTCCAGCACAAGGCAACATCAGCTAATTCTCCTAATTAACAAACCAAGAAATGGCGAACAACACTGCTGTGCCATGACATATTCACTCTCCATGATTCCTGCTGTCATGTCATTTTGGAGGGGGTGGGAACTTTTCTCTAAACAACAATCAAAGCAGCTAGTATAAACAAAGGCCCCCATCCACCCGCCTTCTCCGCCCACTCTCCTTTCAAGTAACAGATTCAAATTCAGATGCAGATTCAGATGCAAGCATGTACCACAATGTAGAGACTGTTTCTATCCCACTGTTTGTCTATCATTGACCTTGCAAGCTGGTGTGGGGTGCTTTGGTCGAGGGTTAGGGAGGCCAGAGTTGAATCGCTGTCTTGGTGGCCAGTAAGCACCCATGGGTTGGAGGCGGGGCGAGGTGGCACCGACAAAGATGGCCGCCCCCGTGCCTCGCACAAGGCGGGCAGGCAAGATGGTGGCGATCAAGATGGTGACACCCCCCCCCCCCCCCCCATGCCTCGCACGCGGCACTGCTTGACCCCGCTAGTGGTTTGGACTTACAGACCTTGGCGAAATGGCCCTTCTTTCCGCAGCTGGAGTGGGTAGCTTCTCGGGCCGGGCAGCGTTTTTGGGGGTGCTTTGAGTCTGCAGAAGTAACACTGCGCGGACTTGCGAGTGGCAGCAGCTGAGGTCGACTGGCTGGGTGGCGGTGTCTGCGGCGTACACAGGGCCAGCGGGTGATCACGCGGCTGGATAGCATCAGCGTTGTGCAGAGCAGCCTCCAGCGTGCTGGCCAGCTCGATTGCCCAGCGTAAGGTCTGCGTTTTCCAGCAGCCGCTGGCGCACGTACACTGACCTGATCCCTGTAATGAAGGCGTCTCATACCAGGAGCTCCGCATGTTGTTCTGCTGTCAGTCCCCTGCAGCCGCAGGCCCGCACGAGTGTCTGTAGGGCTCGGACAAATTCAGCGCTCGACTCTCTAACCCGCTGCCACTGCGTCGCTAAGCAATATCTTACAGTGGCCGATTAACCTAGCAACCTGCACATCTTTAATGTAAATATGGCGGCGAGCTGCAGCTTGCAGTGGCCACTCCGGAACTGATTATCTGTTATTTGTGAAGTGGGGTGCCGTGCGCAATCATAATCGATTGAAAACGGACGTGGAGGCACGGAGAAACATTGGGGAAATTCCAGGAAGACCTTCTTCGTTGCTGCTGCTGCTGTGAGGTCCGGGACTCTGCTGGGAAGAACAGGCCCCTAGTCCCCGGGGTTGCATTGCCGATGGCCGTTGGCGGAGCTGTCTTAATACGCTCGGCAGAGGATGGTCATCGGCTCGGAGGTTCAATGGACTCGGAGTCCGCTGCGGTCAGGTCGCTTTCGGTGTGTGCTGCGTCTGCGAGGCTGAGTCGGGCGGCGCCTTAGAAATCCATAGCGGGGGTATTCCCTTCTGCCGCCGGCATGGGATGGCAGTCTGTCGGGACCCTGGGGACTTGTGGAAACTGTGGTGATATCTTTTGAACTTACAAGTCCTTTAACATCTTGGACTATTTTTACTGTGCCCATAGTCTGTTTTTTTTATCAATTATGCAATTGTTTGCGCTGTTGTAACAATATGTTGTAATTATGTGGTTTTGTGCAGGTCTTGTAGCTTTAGTTTTCGGTCTTGTTTTTGTCTGGCGGATTTGGAGCTCCTTTCCGGGAAACGTGCTAGATGGTAGCGCGGTATTAATACGCAGCAGCCTCTCCGGACTCTGGATTGGGGATTGCCAAACGTTACATGGATTTTCTGGTGTAGTCTGTTTTGTCATATGCTTTTGTGATATTCTGGGGGAATGTTGTCTCATTTTTTTAACTGCATTGCATTTGTGATTTCTAAATGACAATAAACTGAATCTGAATCTTTAGGATGTGGGCACAAACGAGAGAAACAAAACAAAACATGCAAAAAGACAGGATGGAACCTGTATTATTGGAGTGGTGAGGCACCGGTTCTACTAGTTGTGCCACAATCTACTGGGATTCTTTAAGGCTGTATTTGGTGAAATAGAGAAGGGAGAACTAGTGCATGTGATTTTCAAAAGTTATTTAACAAAGTTAGATGGTTATAAAGGAGCAGGAGTTCCCAGCCATCTTTATGTCATGGGAATAGCAAGAGGTCCCTGACCCTGACCCCAAGTCGTGAAGTCCTGTTGATGGTGATAATCTGGTACTGTAGATTAAGAATTTGTTAGAAGGGAGAAAGAAGATGGGAATAAACATTTATTTCGCAAGATGGAAGTCTGTGATCCATCACAACCTACATTGGTAGTTGGGTTGAGGTTGCTACGTAGTGCATTTCCAAGGAATCTAAATAGGGAGGTGGGTACCAATTTTTTTTTTAGGTATCCATTAGTCTCATGAGACTATGGATTTGCACCTTGGAAGGTTTCCAGGGCGCAGGCCTGGGCAGGGTTGTATGGGAGACTGGCAGTTGCCCAGGCTGCAAGCCTTCCCCTCTCCATGCCACCGATGTTGTCCAAGGGAAGGGCACTAGGACCCAAGCAGCTTGGCACTGGTGTCGTCACAGAGCAATGTGTGGTTAAGTGCCTTGCTCAAGGACACAACGCACTGCCTCAGCTGAGGCTCGAACCAGTGACCTTCAGATCACTAGACCGATGCCTTATCCACTAGGCCACGCGCCAACACAAGGGTACCAATAGACATCAAGGAAATGGGCAAGCTATGCAAGCTGTCAACAAGATGGCAGGTGCAATGTAATGTGACAAAATAAAAGTGACGCTATTCACTCTGGAGCGCAAAGAAAAGCCGAGCAGTTTGAAAATGGTGAGAGATCATGTAACATGGATGTTTCAGGAGACAAGGTCACTGAACCTCAACATGCAGGTGGATCCAGCATCAGTAAATGAAAAGGTATGACAGACTTTTAAAATTCAAAGTATTCAAAGTACATCTGCCACCACATACTGCCCTCAGCATTTTGCGCTTGTGTGTTCATGCCTCTGGGTAGTGTGCTACCCAAGCAGAACACAAACATGAACAAGTCTGACCTTACTGCACAAGGCTGTTGGTTGTGGTTGAATGATGAAAAATAATATCGAACTGGAATAGGTCAAGGGCAGAGGAAGTGGGCAAACCAAATATCTTCATTCTTGCCATGTGGTGGGAGGAATGGAGGCCACCATCCAGTGAGACTGCCCAGCAAACTCCATTTTGTGAACCAGTTTTGCTAAGAAATGGCTGGATCAAAGCAAGTAAAAGAGGAAACTATCAGGTTGCTACTGATGATCTGTTGAATGAGAAGTTGTTTGTGAGATGTCCTTTGATCATATAGAACATGCAGGTTTAGGAATAGGGCCATCTATCTGGGACTGAAGTAACTCCAACCCAGCAACTTGCTGATCTGGTCTGATTCAGAGAGGACAAAGAGAGAGGCATGGGTTCAAGTTGTTTATGAGAGAAGGGCAATAAAGCATGATGCTTTGGACCAGAGCCAATGAAATGCTGACATGTCAGCCAGATAAGCCAGAGCTAATGCAACGGCTTGAACTGACAAGAGCATTGGAATGAAGTGCTTTGGATGCAAAGCAGTAAAAACTCTGGAGACTATTTATTGCAAAGAAGACCTCCACGCCAAGGGTAGGGAGGAGGAAGAATCATTTGTTTGGCCAATTGATCCCTTATTTCAGAATTACAAGTTGGAGAAGCAGTCTGAGTGAGTTTATGTGCGATAATATAATTTAAATTGTTGTCTAAACTTAATTTATCTTGGTATTTGTATACAGACAATAAGGTCTGTATTTTGAATTAATTCAGATCTGTGTTGCCCCCAAGCCTCAGAAGAACGGGACATATTTCTTGATCAGTTTCAATTCCAGACACTGACAGAAGATGAAAAAAGGAGTTAGATAGAGGTTTAACAATTGAAGGCTACCCAAAATCTTAAGAGTGGTAAAGCGCCTGGGCCTGACAGAAATCTACAAAACACTTCAAGAAAAATTACTAGTCCCACTCTTAAATATGTATGGCGAACCTTATTGAAATGGAACTCTCCCACCCTCTTTAAGGCTGGCAATGGTAACGCTGATCTTGAAGCCAGGCAAACCTCCTACAGAACATTCCTCATTTAGACTGATAAGTCTAATTGGATTGGACACAAAAATGCTTTGTAAAGCCTTAGCAAGAAGATTGAATCCTTATATCCCACATCTCGTTCAGAATGATCAGAATGGTTTTGTGCAAGAACGTCAATTGCATAATATTAGAAGAGTTCTTAACATAATTCATGAAAAATTTGACGCTAAAGATACAGCAGTATTATCACTGAATGCTCGGCAGGCCTTCAATAGAATAGAATGGCCATACTTATTTAATACATTGCCTGGATTTGGATTTGGGAAGAACTTTCTTAAATGGATTTTACATACAAACCCAATAGCCAGTGTTTTAACAAATAGTATCGTTTCTAAATCAGTCATCTTGGAGCGATCTATTCGCCAGGGATGCCCTTTGTCACCAAAGTTGTTTATACTGGCTGTAGAACCCCTAGCTATGGCAATAAGAGTGCAGACAGCCCTATTGGGCATCCAGCGAGGAGAACAGGAACATAGAACATCCCTATATGCTGATGACATGATTCTTTTTTTAACAAATTTACCCATCAGTATTCCAAACTTAATGCAACAGATTGAATTGTTTGGGCAGTTCTCTGGTTATAACATTAACTCTAAATCATCAATGCTATCTTTGAACAAAGAAGAAAAACTGAAACCAGTCATTAAAAACCCCATTTATAAATGCAAAGGAAGGATTTACCAACTTTGGTGTCAAAATTACTCCTGAAATTAAAACGATCGTCCCAACAAACTATGATCCACTGGAGGACGAAGAGAAAGAGATGTTGGATCAGTGGATAACAAAGCCCATATCAATGACTGGCCACATAAACATGATCAAAATGACTATTACCATAATTTCTATACCTTTTTCAATCACTTCCTCTCCCACTATCAAAATCATTTTTTGATAAGCTTAATAGTATTTTTAGTAAATTCATTTGTAGTAATAAAGAATCTAGACTGAGACTTGGGCTGCTAGACCTGCCTTATGAAAGGGGAGGGCTACGGCTCCCCAACCTGAAATTGGTCTGCTCAGTTACGTTCTGCAATGTTTTATTTCTCAATGGAGGCCCTTCCAGCCTGGGTAAATATTGAACAGGCATCAGTGCCAAACCTCCCATTAAAGCTCTATCTATACTCTGCAGACCCAAGAAATCTGAACAGAACAACCAAGAACCCTTTCCTCAAAAATACTGTTGACATCTGGTATAAAGCACATCAGCATATTAAAGATACTCCTGCCATCTCCCGCTTCTCCCCAACATGGAGCAATACGTACTTCAGGATAGGAGGAGCGGATGGTGGTTTCAGAATCTGGGCTGACAAAGGTGAGCAGAAAATAAGAGGGACTTTATATGAATGGTAATCTTATTACATTTGATCAATTATGTCAGACATACCATATTCCTAAAAAACATTAAAATATTTGCAACTGAGACATTCATATTATCAAAATATAAGCATTTAATTTCTGAACCATCACTATCACATCTTGAACATCTCACACTTCTAAACCTAAAGGGGAGGAGTCAGATTTCTTTATTCTATACAGATTTGATGTCATATGATAAGGAGTCCACTATTGACAGGCTGGAGGCATGGAGGCTGGATGTTCAAGTGGACATACAGGGAACTGAGTGGGAAATGGCATGCTTAAAAGCCCAAGAACAATCAATTAATGAGAATGAAGCTATTACAATATAAATGGTTAATGAGAACTTACATTACCCCAGTCAAACTGAACCGTTGGACCCCTGACATCCCAGACACTTGTGTTAAGTGTTTAGAAGAAAAGGGTACTCTGTTTCACTGTATATAGGACTGTCCTAAATTTTAAAAAAATACTGGAAAACAGTCGTTCAGACTATATCAGAGATTGTTGGAGTAAAGGTGCCTCACAGAGGAAAAATGTGTGCACTAGGTATATATCCAAAGAACTCTACTGTTAGCCCAAAACAGTCAACTTTAATTGACTTTGGACTCCTACAGGCCAGGAGGATGAAAGCTTTACCTTGGGAGAAAAATAGATATACTTTCGATACATGTATGGGTGATGGAGATGGCATCATTATATTGTAGAGACTGACTTACATAACCGGGGAAGGGCAGGAGAATTTGAAAATGTGTGGAAACCTTTATTGGAGTTTCCTAGACGTCAACCTGCACAGTCATTTTTGAAATAGCTTTGAGTGCTTCTAGGGTTTTTTTATTCTGATGTGTTTTTATTTTATTTCTTTATTAAATAAGTGATGTGAAATGTTATATCTCTTTTCCTTTGATGATTCTGAAAAACATGAGGACATGTTTCACTATTTAGTTTAATTATTATTATTTATATATGCAAAATATTTGTAAAATTCAATAAAAATATTCTTTAAAAAACAGATTTGTGTGGTGAATTGCCTAAACTAGGTTAGTAAGGTGGTCACAGCACAGATCAAGTGTGAGCAAGCAGGTCACGTTGGCACACTCTGAATCAATCTCAAGGACAGTTTTTCTGCCCCCCTCCCCCCACTTTTGGCGGTGAGGCTTGCTTGGAAGAATGCAGTCAGTCCCAGGGACACTGCGCTGTTGAGGCTCTCAACTGTGTAACAAGCAAGGAAGGCCAGAAGTGCAATCTGTTAAAACAGACAGGCACATTGTTGCCTGTTGGATTAGTTTCAGGATGACAAGCTTTCTTTCTAGAATCAGCTTCAAGAATATCTTCAAAAAGACGCAGTCCTGGAAAGGGGAGATGGCGGCTGATTTTTTTTTAACAGTAACATATAGAGAAAGGCCGTGTAGGTAGAAAAGAATTTGGAAGAGTAGAGAATAAAAATCACAAATTGCCTGGGTATCACGGATGAGCAAATGACAGTGTGGTTGGAAGCCACTAAAGGAAGAAGGGATTTAAATTTCCTGTTAAAATGAGGTGGGATGTCCTCCAGCAGGGCTGGGAACCAATATCCTTGTGGGAATTTGCCAGAGTTATTCGGAAAGTTTGAACTAGCTTGGGAACCTCAAAGGGAATTAAAGGAGAGAGAAGCCACTTGCAATATAAATAGATGAGCAAAAGCGAATGGGAATGATCTAACAGCTGTTACCAATATATGTGACCAAAGCTGGGAACTCAACATTTAACAGAACAGGTAAAGCTGGCAGTGGAGCAGAATTAACAAGTGTTGGATTTGGGGTTAAATTGTTACAGTTATGCTTCTCGTAGTTTAACTTTCAATATGCTTGCTTACACGTTTATATAATTACTCACTAGTAAATGTTTGGTGGAATTTAAGTAATTTCAAACATAGCTGATTCGGTTTTGTAGCTCTGTCCATATGCCCAAGATGTAAAGGCAGCGCAAATAAAGACTGTCTTTGTTATCTGTCCAGGTTTAAACCAATTTCGGGTATAAAGAAGGACCACGAGGAAGGCTCACAAACACGAGAAAAGTCTACAGACGCTGGAAATCCAAAGCAAAATGCTGGAGGAACTCAGCAGGCCGGGCAGCATCTGTGGATAGAGTGAACTGTCGAAGTTTCAAACTGAGACTCTTTACTCTTTTCTGTAGACACTGCCTGGCCTGCTGAGTTCCTCCAGCATTGTGTGTGTGGTGTCCTGGGGAAGGTTCTTTGTTAGAGTCAGTTGGTTACAGTTAAGAGTTGGTTACCTGCTGCTGTGTTCTGCTATTATTTGTTTCCAACATCTAACAAAACGGCTGTAAACAGTCATGGTTTAAGACAGTGGTGTACAATGACAATCCATTTGGGTTGAGCTTAGAAAAGACTGAAAAGTCAAAAAGCATTGTTGGGAGTTGTAAACCTTTAGAGAAGGGGCTCCCGAATTGGGGACCACCAACCCCTCAGTTAACGGTGGGGGTCCATGGCGTTAAAAAAAAGGTTGGGAACGCCTGCTCTAGAGTAATATTAGCTTGGCATAAATCAGGAAATTGAGAATGTCAGGAGGAATCTGAGAAGTGGGATGAGCCCCACATGAAAGCCAGATCCGGAGCGCATGCCAAAGGCACAAATTCCTTCAACCTGCACAACCACAAATTGCTTTAGGTGAGATTGGGGCAAACAGCTTGCCACTTGGCCCAAGTCTGTTTCATTCTTGTTGAGACTTGTGGTTTAATTTTCCCCATTTCCTAATTTGAGTAAATCCAAAGCAAATTCCCATTGATAAGTTCACTCATACATTAGTTTTCAAGTGTAACTACTCAACATTCTCCCAAATGTATGGTGTATTAATATAGGCTTTCAATGCACCTACTTTAGTACCCGGCAAAGCTTGCTGAAAACCTCCTGCTAGCACAAAAGTAATACCTGCCATTACTTTATTGGCTCTAATGCTTCAATGGCTGCTTTGTAAGACACTAAACATTGACTGTGGGCAACCAGCTTACAACCTTTTAGAATTTTTTCCTTTGTAGTTCCTTGACCAGCATTATCTGCTGGCTTCTCCACACTTGTCAATTTAAAAAAGAATTCAACACATGCGACCTCCTCCCTAGAAATGTTGAAACCGGGTGTGAATATCCTATGATGCAAGCTTCACGTTCTGTCTTCAAACTTTACCAATATTAGGTTAATATGAAAACTTCATTCTGTCCCCCCAGATGCATCCGGGCATCTTTAGGTGTCTCACCAAAACTGGTTTTCTCTCTCTCCCTCTCTCTTGTGATTTATCTAACTGATTTAAATAATTACTAGTCTCCTATAGAAACTGCACAGATTCTCAGTTTCCTGGTTCAGATAGACCAAAAATTCCAGGTCTACTCAAGTAATTGTTGGCTGGTGGCTGAGTGGCATCAGCACTGGATTTTGAGGCAAATGGTCCTGGGTTCAAATCCAGCCAGCCCTCTGCATGCCGTGCTGGATTGAGAATCGAGCTAGCAACTCAGCCTCGTAAAAACAAACAAGGAAATAGTAAGGAAAAAAATCGCCCAATGCGTCACAAAGAGCAACAAGTAATGAGTACCACAAAATTGGATCTGAAAAATAATCTGTTTTCAACATTTAACATTAGGGTCACTTTGGGTTATGGGAAGGCCTCCCCCCCAGAGGGGCTTTTACAATAAGACAATAAGTAAGATCTTGTGCAGGACCTAACTTGCATTCAGATCCCGAGGCTGTGATGTAACTGCAATGCATGTGGGAGATGGAAACACACACAAACTTTCTCTGCATTAAACTTTATCTGCCACATCAAGAAAAACAAAACTTCTTCACTCAGATAGTGGTGAACCTTTGGAATTCTCGATCCCAGGGGCTGTGGAGGCTCAGTAGGTCACAAAGTCCGTTCAGAACAAATCAAAATATGACAATCTGCCTTCACTGCCTCCTCAGCCAGCGCATTCCAGATTTCAACCACTCCCTGGGTGAAAAAAAAATTCCTTACATCTCCTTCTAAACCTCTTTCTCTTTAACACTCAATCCATGCCCTCAATTTTAAGCCTTCTCTGACAAGGGGAAAATTGTTCCCTACTATCTATGCTATAATTTTGTACAACCTAAATTGGGTTGTCTCAGACTGTTCCCTCTTCAAGGAAAACAAAACACAGCCTCCCAAGCATTTTCTGATAAAACGAAACATTCCAACCCACGCAACTTTCTGGAATCTACTCTGTATCCTCTTCAGTGCAATCACATTTCCAACTACGTGGTGACCAGCTGTCCTAACCAACATTTTTATATACTTGTACCATATCATCCTGCTTTCTTGTTTCATGCCTTACATGTAGCATCCTGTATGTTTTCCTTCTTCACCACTTTATATAACTGTCCTGACCACCTCAAGGGTCCTAGGCGATGCACACCAAGTGGTCTCTGCTCCAGTCACAAGGACCCCACCATTGTGTATGTGCTACTACCATGCCTCTCAAAGCGCGCAAACTTTATCGATCCTCTCAAAAGTAGGTAATCTATACTGGCCCTTTCCAAGTACATAATCTTCCATTTATTTTAATTCATTCAAATACATTTCCTTGCAGGCATTCACAGCAGAACAGAGCAATACAACAGAATCGATGAAAAACTCCATGCAAAGGCGGACAACCGATGTGCAAAAGGCGAACTGTGCAAGTGGGGGAAAAGAAAAGCATAATATTACTCAGAATATGAGCGGTAGAGACCCCGAAAGTGAGTCCGTAGGTTGTGGAATCAGTTCAGAGTTGAGGTGAGGTGAGGTGAGTGGCTCAGGAGTTTAAAAGTTGAAGGGTAATAACAGTTCCTGAACCTGGCCTTGCCCATTTTAGCAAATAAATGATCAAGCTTTAGCCCATAATTATCCTCATCATTATTGCTGGATGAGGGTGCAGAATTTCCTTGGTTTTTTTTTCTGTTTAACTTACCAGTGCTTGCTTGTAATTTATATAATTGCCTACAGTACATACGTGAAATTGTTCAGTAATCTTTGCACAATTGCTTCTGCATTCTTCTAGAAGCTTCTAAGTTTTTAGTGCCACTAAGTTTTTAGTTTTTAGTGTCATGCCACTTGAATCTGTCTATTTTACAGGTTAATTGTTACCACTGGAATTTTAGCATCTCTAGTCTGAATATGATTTGGTGAGTTTTTTTTTTCATTTTTCTTTTCTTTGTTCTCTTGGCTCTTTTTTTTGGTTCAATTCTTCGTTCTTGTCACATTGAATAAAACGGCTGTGAGCAACGAGTTTTAGGCCTCATTCTCAAACTTCCAAAGAACCGCAAAGTTGCCGGGACCCAACACAATCAATAATACCTGCGATATTTAACACAGTCATCCCAGCACGCCTTGCGTCAATGAACAAGCAACCATGCCTAACGCGTGCCAAACTTACCTGCAAGGTAGGTGCACGACAACGTGAAAATCGCTTGCAGGCTCTAACAGTTCAGATTAGAGTCAGAGTGCCAGGAAGACCCTTCGGCCCACAATGTCGGTGTGTACCATCAGGTATCTCATTCTTGAGTTCATTTTGCTGCACTTTGACCTTAGCCTGCTGTGCCTTGGTGATACAGGTACTCACTTAGCCACTTCCAAGATCTAATCAGCAGTGTATTTGATATTCCAACCGTTATCTGGCAGTTAAAATTTTTCCTCAGGTCCTTCATTTATTTATTGAGATACGGTGTGGAGTAAGCCCTTCCAGCCCTTCTCCCTTAGCAATCCTCTAATTTAATCCCACCCTGTTACAACGCCCAATTAACCTACTAACCGGTACGTCTTTGGACTGTGGGAGGACCCGGAGGAAACCCATGTGGTCACGGGGAGAACGTACAAACTCCTCACAGGCAGTGGTGGGAATTGAACTTGGGAACCTGGGTCCACTGGTACTGTAAAGCATTGTGCTAACCACTACTCTACTACGCTGCCCCAACCAGCTCCACCACACTTCACCATCACCCCCTCCCCAGCTCTACGGTTTTAGACACCCCTGCTCTAGGTGCCTAAATTTAGTATATGACTCCCCACCCCCAGCTTCCCCTGCTCCAAAGAAAACGACTCAGCCTCACACTAATAATTAATTAAATTCCATCCCTGTCACTGCTCTGTCCATCTTGCCAGCTGATCAATATCATCCTGGAGTCCAGGACAACCCTCACTTTCTAATTAACTATACCACCAATCCTCAATGTCAATGGGAAACAGCTCTCCTGCATTTACCTCCAAATGATTAATGCTCATACCAGTAAGGGTCCCAGCACTGGTCCTGGGGGTGCACCACGTTAGGGATTCAGGGGCAACGGAATACGCAACCAATTATTCACATGAGAACCAGTCTTCAGGAAAACCAGCTTGAATATAAATTGCTAGCTGCAATGAGTTTGAAATTAATAGGAGGGTTTTGTACACAAACTGTCTATAGAGCATTATCTGACAGTAGGGCGCTGGTCAACAGAAATGATTGGCGTGACATGTTCATATAAGCATCGGCCAAACACCAGACAATGGAGCTGTGTTAATTTGCCCGCATACAAAACAGGCATCAGATACCGGCCAAGTTATTTTGCCACTGGGTGGCTCATAAATGCTTATAAACATATTTGTCCTATCAATAAATGGGATGTTTGTGTAGTCACCAAACTCTCGCAATACTAATTTTGAGTGCTCATGTCTGTGGCCCTCAGACCATCCATGAGACGTACTATGTCCCAGCAAAGGTACCTGAGTACAGTCAGACACAGGGTGTGCTCATTCTAACATGGAACCATGTGTCACACAGGATATTGAAACTAACATAGATATCGTCATTACAGACCCTTCGGCCCACAATGTTATGCCTATCTCTATAAACGTTCTCTAAAATCTAACATAGCCCGTAACTCTCCAATTTTCTTTCATCCACTTGCCTCAGTCTCTTAAATCTCCCTAATATATGGAGATATATTGCGTTTTACAGAAGTACATCCTGACAAGTAGCATCTCCATCTGGAGTGGGAGCAGCAGAGTATCAGGCCGGAAATACCTACAAAGGGCTGTGAGAACAGCTGAGAGGATCATAGGGGTCTCCCTAACATCCATCGGGGATGTTGATCAGGAGCACTGCGTACGCAGGGCCCTTAGCATTATCAAGAATCGCACCCATCCATCATCCTCTTTGACTTTCTACCATCAAACAGGAAAAACTACAATCTTCAGGATGAGAAACAGTTTCTTTTGAACTGCCTGCCGTATCACTTTTGAAGTGTCACTGGTTAATCTATTCTATACTTTGCAATATTTAATTTATGCATTTTCACTTGTCATTTATGTGTGATTCATCTGTAGATTTTATTCGTTACCATCATAAGTTATCATATGAATGTGTGTTATGTGTTCTACTGCGCTATACACCCTGGTTCGGAGAAATGTTGTCTCACCTCTATATAGATTATATGGTTATGTGTGTTATATACATGTACAATGCCTATAAAAAGTATTCATCCCCTTGGAAGTTTTCATGTTTTATTGTTTTGAAACATTGAATCACAGTGGATTTGATTTAGCTTTTTTGACACTGATCAACTGAAAAGACTCCACCATCACCCCCGCTTCTCTTAGCAAGCCAGTTTCGCATCAAACTTGACTTGGATCCGACGGACTCTAACTTCTTGGATCAATCTCCCAATTGTTAAAAGTTTCACCAAAGCTCATGTAGACTACATCAACCAGACTGCCCTCATGAATCAAATTGACCAGGCAGGTCATTCCCTCAACAAATAATCCTTGGCTTTCCCAGAGTACATTAATCCTGTGCCTTAACTTTTTCCTAAAACCTCCCTAACATTGGCATTAGATGGGTTGGGGGTCGGGGTAGTGGTTCCACAATCCTGCTTGAATAAATGGTAGCACATTTGGTGTCCAGTCATTTAGTCCCTCAACTGTGGCCAACAGATTAGAGGCTGTCAAGAACCACAGTTATCTCCTTCTTGGACTCTCTCCCATCACAGACTGAGATACAATTCATTACGTCCTGAGAATTTATCCACCTTTAAACCTGCCAAGTCCGCAACATTCTTGAGCCTCCCTGCCCCTTTATGGAATTCTCCAACTACAAAGTCCATTCCTTCAGTAAACACAGATAAAAGGCAATCATTTAATACCTCACCTACATCTGCTGACCCATGCTTGATTTCTAACAGGCCCTACACTTTCCATAGTTACCCTCTTGCATGAAATATGAAACGCTTGACTGCAATCCCAATTTCTTGCTCTGTACCCTTTACACACTGCTCCTGAAGGGTCCCTCAATCTTTATTTCTTGACCCACACATAGAACGCTCGATCACTCTTGACAAACAGAATTCCTTTACTTTTCTGTCCTTACCTATCACTCTTGTGGGAAGACATTGGTCCTCAACTCTTGTAGAGTCACTTTTGAATGAGTCCCACTTGTTGGATGGAGACTTACCGGCAACTAGCTGCCTATGAGATAGTGGAGCAGAACCAGGCCATTCGGCCCATCGAGTCTACTTCACCATTTGATCATGACTGATCCATTTTCGTCTCCATCCCGTTTCTCCTGCCTTCTTCCTGTAACCTTTCACACCCTAACTTACAAGATTTGCCTCATCTTGTTACACTTGTCTGATTCTGCATACTACATTGAAAACCGGCCTTAGCTTAATTTCAGACCTTAATTTTTCTGGACAGTTCTCATCCATAATTCCCATATTTATCACAAACAATTTGAGTTGTAGTCAAAATCTCCAAAATGCTCTCTCATTGACTGTCACTCCAGCCGTTCGCCTGGCTAAGATCAAGTTCAGAGCTACTCTTCTCCAAGAGAACCACTTTTGTACTGGTTGCAAGGAATTTAAAAATTCTAACAGCATCTTCCCACTCCCCTGCCTCCCCGCCCATCTCCCCCAGGTCCTTCAACCGAAGGGAGTCCCAATTAACACTGGGGGGAGTCGAAATAACCCCATTGCTTTACAGATAGCTTCAGAAAGCAAAAACACCACAGATTTTGGAAATATGAGCCGTATTAGTCAGAACGATGTCACGTCCCTCACCAGGCGTCCGGGAGGATGCTGCTGGCCAGGCAGAAATGCAGGGAACCACAGAACAAAGGACAGGGAAAGAAGGTCACTTGAGTATTAGTAAGGTTAGCAGGTAAACCAAGAGGACAGAAACGAGGGCCTGAGACGGATTTGGCAGGTAAGGCTGAGGAACCTACCAAGAGATTCTACAGGTATATTAAGAGCAAGTTCCATGTGTGCGTAGTGGAGCGTGTATTAGCTGGCTGCTTCATGCCCTGCTATGGGAATACCAATGCCTTTGAATGGAAGGTTCACCAAAAGGTAGTGGATTCGACCCTGTACATCCTTAAAGCCTTCCCAACCATTGAGCACATCTACATGAAACGCTGTTGTAGGAAAGCAGCATCCATCATCAGAGGTCCCCACCACCCAGGCCAGGCTCTTCTCTTGCTGCTGCCATCAGGTAGAAGGTACAAGAGCCTCAGGACTCGCACCACCAGGTTCAGGAACAATTACTACCCCTCAACCACCAGGGTCTTGAACTAAAGGAGGTAACTCCATTCACTTGCCCATTCATTTATTTTCCTACAAACAATGATCTCACTTTAAGGACTTTTTAATCCCATTATCTCATATTCTCATTAGTTCTATTTGCATTTGCCTTCTGCACTCTGGGTGATCTCTCATCGATCCCGTTATAGTTACTATTCTATCGATTTGCTGGGTATAGCCAAAAGAAAATGACTCACAGGGTTGTACATACTGACTGTCACTCTACTTTAATAATAACATTTACCTTTTTTTAAACTTAGTAAGAGGATAGTTAGGGAAAAATTGGTACCCTTACATTGTTATCTGCCTGCAGAGCCACGGGAGATGGGTGAGCTTTCTAATGACTGTCTCTCAGTCTGAGACCATGGAAGCTAACAAAGTGAGGCAAACGAGCTGTGATGTTTTGGACCATGTAAAAATAACCATGGATGAGGTAGTGGCAGTCTTAAAGAACATGGACGAATGGACAGGGCCTGACTGAGAGCACCTTCCGGCCTTTCTAGGAAAGAAATTGCAGAGGCCTTTGCACAGATCGTACGTTCTCCCCGTGAGTTTTCTTTGGGTGCTCTGGTTTCCTCCCACAGTCCAAAGAAGTACCGGTCAGTAGGTTAATTGGTCATTGTAAACTGTCCTGTGATTAGGCTAGGGTTAAATTGGAGGATTGCTGGGCAGCACAGCTTGAAGGGCCAATCCCACATTGCATCAAAAAAAAGATATTTGCATCATTAGCTCCAGTGAAGATCCGGAAGACTGGAGGTTGGCTACCGAACCGTTACTTAACAAAGTCAGCGTAGCCAAACCAGGGAATTATAGGCTGGCGAGCCTGATACCAACGGTGGGCAAATTACCAGAGGGAATTCTGAGAGACAGGATCGATCAACACTATTGATTGACAAGGACCAACTGCGGACAACCAGCACGGCTTTGTGCATGGACAAGCCTGTTTCTCAAGTTTGTTAGAGTTTATTAAAGAGGATTGATGTGGGCAGTGCAGGGGGCATTATCTATCAGGGGTTCCCAAACTGGGGTCCACGGATCCGTCAGTTAATTGTAGGGACGGCACGGTAGAGTAGTGGTTAGCACAATGCTTTACAATACAGGCGACCTGGGTTCAATTCCTGCCGCTGCCTGTAAGGAGTTTGTACTTTTTCCCATTGACCGCGTGGGTTTCCTCCCACAGTTTAAAGGCATGCTGGTGGGTGGATTAATTGGTCATTTTAAATTGCCCTGTGATGAGGCTAGCATTCGGAAGATTGCTGGGCGGCGTGGTTTGAGGGACTGGAAGGGCCTATTCTGCATTGTATCTCAATAAATATATGAAGGTTGGGAACTCCCGGCCCATGTGGACCTATGGCCTCTGATAAGATCCTGTGTAGAAGGTTCAATCACAGGGGAGCCAGGGAGAGCCAGCCAAGTGGATACATAATTGGCTCGATATTAGAAAGCACAAGGGACAGAAAGCTACCTGGAAGTTTGAGAATTCCAAGTGGAATATGACATGCTGCTCCTCAAATTTATGTCATCTTTGACCTGGCAGTGGATAGGCACATTTGCGTGGGAATGGGAACTTGAATTAAAGTGGCTGGCTACCAGTAATGGTCCAATACCTGTACAGTCATTTCAGAGCACAGGTAACCACTGACTACATTTTGGATTACAAGGCCACTGGATTTCCTCCCCAGGTGGACACTAGGAAAACAAAGACTCTTCTCAGAGCTGCTGAAAGCCTCTATTAAAGAAATGCCTGTACCTAACACAGTTTGTATGGACTGGGCTGTTGGTGTTTAACTTGATTCTACTTTAAACCACCAGAACTGCTTTGACTCTGTCCCATTTAGTGTGGTAAGTGTCACTGGGGTGGAGACAGGACTTTTGTCTCCATGAGGACCGTGCAGTGATAATTTATATCATTGCTGTCATGAACAGATGCATCAAGGCACAAATAGATTGCAAGGCTTAGAGTAGACATGGAGAGGATGCTTCCAATAGTGAGAGAGTCTAGAACCAGAGGGCCCTCCCTCAGGATAGAAGGTCATCAGCGATAAGGAGGAATTTCTTTAGCCAAAGGGTTGAGAATCTGTGGAATTCATTGCCACGGGTGTATAGGCCAAGTCATTGGGTGTATTTAAAGTGGAGGTTGATCGGTATCCCTCTGCCTTTTCCCCACACCCTTTTAATGACCTTACTAATTCTTGATTAGTCAGGGCGTCAGAGATTATGGGGTGAAGGCAGGAGAATGTGATTGAGAAGGAAATAAATCAGCCCTGATGGAATGCGGAGCAGACTTGATGAGCTGAATGGCCTAATTCTGCTCCTATGTCTTATGGTCTATAGGCAGGTTCTTACAGAAATCAGTAACTTGGAGCTACCAACACAACTTTTGTTTTTTTTTAAAAAGTGTCCAGATTCAATATATATCAGCTGTGGAATTTGAACGTGCATTTATAGATTATTAATCCAGGCCATTGGGTTACTAGTCTGTTTATCTACTGCTCTGATACCCAACATGCAAATTTAATAAACTACAATACACCAAACAAACTCCTGTTTATAGGAAAGGAAAGCAGTAACACCCAGAGAGAGGGTGAAAGTTAGCAAGCTGTGATAAGGATTTCAGTACGAGATGGTCAAAATGCTGAAAGATTAAGCGGATGGATAGGCATTATAGCAAAGACACAAAAGTGATTTGGAAACATTCCGCAAGCCAGGGCTGATCAGACAAAGTTAAATGGCTCCTGCTCCTATGAAACCGCAGGAGACTAGGAAATGGGCAACCTCAGGGGCAGTTGCAGTTTGCTCTGGCATCTTCCCCCTTCTTTTCCAGACCTGAAGAAGGGCGTCAGCCCGAAACAGCAACTGTTTAATTCATTTACACAGATGCTACCTGACCTACTGAGTTCTTCCAGCACTTTGTATGAGTAGCCTGTAACTAGGCCTGCTGAACTTCCGTAACAAGATTCAACAATAAAGTATATTTATCATGTGCTTTTTTCTATAGCATATAATTATTAGATAAGGAAACCAAAACTATAATACTCCAGTGCAGTCTGACTAAAACAGTATATAGTTGCAGTAAGACCCTGTGTTCAATTTCTCTCATTATAAAGGCTAATTACTATAATTATACCAAGACGCAAGTTGCTGCTGCAAGCCCCAAAGGCTGACTTCTAGGTTGTCAACCCATGACCCTCTAAATGCAACATTTCAACACAATTATCTGTTCCTGATTGAACTTTGGCAAGGGTCCTAGTGTTGAGAGCTTAGTCGCCAAGTCATCAGAGTGATGCGAACGAGGAAATTAAACGTTGCTGCAGACATCATCAGTTCCTTGATGCTCAGGACTATAGAAATGAATTCAAATAGTCACAGAATCATAGAAAAGTACAGCACAGAAACAGGCCTTTCAGTCCATCTAGTCTGTGCTAAACCATTTTAAACTGCCTACTCCCATTGACCTGCATAGCCCTCCATACCCCTACCATCCACACTTCTCAAACATTGAAATTGAGCTCGCATGCACCACTTACGCTGGCAGCTCGTTCCCCACTCTCACCACCCTCTAACTGAAGAAGTTTTCCTCATTTTCCCCATAAACATTTCACCTTTCACCCTTAACCCATGACCTCTAGTTGCAGTCCCACCCAGCCTTAGTGGAAAAAGCCTGCTTGCATTTACCTTATCCATAACCTTAACTCTGTATACCTCTAACAATTCTCCTCTCAACCTACATTCCAAGGAATAAAGTCCTAACCTCTTCAATCTTTCCTTATAACTCAGGTCCTCCAGACCTAGCAACATCCTTGTAAATTTTCTCTTTACTCTTTCAACCTTACTTACATCTTTTCCTGTAGGTTGGTGACTAAAACTGCACACAATACTCCAAATTAGGCCTCACCAACAGCTTATACAACTCCAACATAACATCGCATCTCCTGTACTTTGCTCTATGAAGGCCGATGTGCCAAAAGCTTTCTATACAACCCTATCTACCTGTGGCACTACTTTCAAAGAATTATGGACCTGTATTCCCAGATCCCTTTGTCCTACCACACCGTTCACTGCCCAAGACCTACCCTGCTTGGCCCTGCCGAAGTGCAGAACCTCATAGTTGTTGGTATTAAATTTCATCTTGAATTTTTCCAGCTGGTCCAGATCCCACTGCAAGCTTTGATAGTCTTCCTCGCTGTCCACTGCACCCCCCCCCCCCATCTTGGTGTCATCCACAAATTTGCTGATCCAGTTAAGCATCCAGATCGCTGATGTAGACGATAAACCACAAAGGACCCAGCACTGATCCCTGCAGCATTCCACTAGTCACAGGTCTCCAGTCAGAGAGGCAACAATCATCTACCACCACTCTCTGGCTTCTCCCATAAAGCCAACATCTCATCTGATTTACTACCTCATCCTGAATGCCGCGCGGCTGAACCTTCTTGACCAAACTCCCATGCGGGACCATGTCAAAAGCCTTGCTGGAGTCCACATAGTCAACATCCAATGCCTTGCCTTTGTCCACTTTCCAGGCAACTTCCTTGAAAAACTCTAAGGTTGGTTAGGCATGACGTGCCATGCACAAAGCCACACTGACTATCCTTAATCAGTCCATGTCTATCCAATCACTTATACATCTAGCTCTTTAGTATAGCTTCCAATAACTCTTTCACTTATTGATGTCAGGCTTGCCAGCCTATAATTTCTTGGTTTATTTATAGAGCCTTTCTTAAACATTTGAACAACATTGGCTATACTCTGGTACCTCACCTGTTGCTAAGGATGATTTAACTATCTCTGCTGGGGCCCTGGCAATTTGTGCACTTGCCTCCAGCAGGGTCCGAGTGAATATCTTGTCAGGCCCTGGAGATTTATCCACCCAAATTTGCCTCAGGACAGCAAACAACACCTCCTCTGTTATCTGTATAGCAGCCATGAAGTTGATGCAGATTTGCCTCACTTCTGAAGACCCCGTGTCCGTCTCCAGAGGTGCAAACATTTCAGATCGCCCATACTTCTTCTGGCTCCATCATTTCCAATATTTCTTCTGGGATTATTATTCTGATTTTCCAGAGGACCATTTTTGTCTCTTACAATCCTTTTTCTCTTAACACATCTGTAGGATTTCTTAGGTTTCTCCTTCACCGTGTCTGCTTGGGCAATCTCATGCCTTCTTTTACCCCTTCTGATTTCTTAAATTTTCTCTTGCATGTCTTAAACTCCATAAGCACCTCATTTGTTCCTACCTTCCTACAAACCTCCCTTTTTTCCTTAACCTGGGCCTTAATCTATCTTGAAAATCAAGGTTCCCAACACCTGCTATCTTTACCTTTTATTCTGACAGGTACATAGAAGCTTTGAACTCTCAAAATGTCACCATTGAAGGCTTGCCACTTACCAAATACACCTTTTGCCAGAAAACAGCCTGTCCAAATCCACACTTGCCAGATCCTTTCTGATACCCGTCAAAATCGGCCTTTCTCCAATTCAGAACCTCAACTCATTTACTTTGAATCTAATAACACTGTGGTCACGAGATGCAAAGTGTTCTGCTCTCCAGGCTTTTATCATCTGCCCTATCTCATTCCCTCTAATAACTTAGGTTTCTTGCAATTGTCTGTGATCTCTCTACAAATTTGTTCCTGTAAATTCCATTAACGTGGCCGTATCTTTCTTATTACACGGTTTCAACCATAAAACCTCACTAGACAAGTTCTCTAGTCTGCTCTGACTGAGCATTGCCATGACATTTTCCCTGACTAGTCACACCAGTGTTGCCCCCCACCCCACCGCAACCAAGTCCCACTAATGGCTATAATATCATAATACCAGGTGTCGATCCATGCCCTGAACTCATCTGCCTTCCTTACAATACTTCTTGCATTGACATATATGTAGCTCAGGACACTAGTCACACCATGCTCAACCTTTTGATTCCTGACTTTGTCTGAGGTCATTACAACATCTGCCTCCACAACCTCTCCACTAACCGTTGTGGCACTTTGGTTCCTGTCCTCCTGTAACTCCAGTTTAAACCCCACCGTGGAGCATTAACAAAATATTAGTCTACCTCCAGCTCAGGTGCAAACAGTCTCTTCTGTACAGGTCCCAGCTTCTCTGGAAGAGAGCCCATTGATCCAAAACTCTGAAGCCCTTCCTCCTACACCAACTCCTTAGCCACGAGTTCAACTGCATAATCTTCCTATTTCTAGCCTCACCAGCAGTTGGCATGGGTAGCATTTCTGAGGGCACACCAGTACCATTCATTAATAACTTGCATCAGAATGGATACATTATTGGCAACCCATCCCTGTTTGCCCAAAGGTGATACCTGCACATGCAAGAGGTTATTCAGGGCCAGCCATGCTTGTGATAAATATGTCACTTAAACTTTTACTTATTGGAGGAAACCCGACATTAATGACCCCAATTTACAAATCGGAACTACAGTTTGAAATTACAACGGCAAGTCCTTCCAAAGGCGTCTCATCCAGATTCGTACGGTAGCCTAATCTATCACAAAGTCTAGCCTCCCCTCCAGTGACTCTGCTTACACCTCCATCTGCATTGGGAAAGCAGCCAGTGCACACAAGGCCCCCCGCTCACCTCGCCACTCTTTCAAACTCATCTCCCTCCTGCCGTCTGGGAAAAGGCACCGTAGCATTCGGGTTCCCACAACCAGACTATGTAACAGTTTCTTCCCCCAAGCTACCAGACTCCTCAATACCCAGAGGCTGGATTGACACCTTACTGCCCTATTATCCTGTTTATTATTTATTGTAATGCCTGCACTGTTTTGTGCACTTTATGCAGTCCTGGGTAGGTCTGTAGTCTAGTGTAGTTTCTTTTCTGTGTTTTTTTAAATGTAGTTCAGTCTAGTTTTTGCACAGTGTCATGTAACACCATGGTCCTAAAAAAAATCATTCTCATTTTTACTATGTACTGTACCAGCAGTTATGGTTGAAATGACAATAAAAGTGACCTGACTTCCCTCACCTTCCATCTGGCAGAAGGTACAAAAGTTAGAGAACTTGCACCTCCAGGCTCAAGGCTTCTATCCTGCTGCTATCAGACTCTTGAATGGATCTTTTACACGATAAAGGCGTGTCTCTCCACCTTGTCACAGCCTGTCACATGTCCATCTGCACTGTACTTTGCAATTCTAACACATTATTTGTCCCCTTCGCATTACCTTGATCTACTTGCGTATGGAATGGGTTCAATTACAACCTTCCCACAGTCCTCAGAAAGGACAAAGTGAGGGAATTCACACCTCAAGAGGGATCAGAAATGGAGAGAGTGAGCAATTTCAAGTTCCTGGGTGTCAATATCTCTGAGGCCCTAGCTTAATCACAACAGTTTTAAGTTTCTCGGCATGTTTATAGTGGGATGCTGAAGATGTTCTATCGGTCAGTTATGGAGAGTGCCCTCTTCTTTGTGGTGGCGTGCTGGGGAGGCAGCATTAAGAAGAGGGATGCCTCACGTCTTAATAAGCTGGTAAGGAAGGCGGGCTCTGTCGTGGGCACAGAACTGGAGAGTATGACATCGGTGGCAGAGCGGTGGGCGCTGAGTAGGCTACGGTCAATCATGGAAAACCCTGAACATCCTCTGCACAGCACCATCCAGAGACAGAGAAGCAGCTTCAGCGGCAGGTTGCTGTCAATGCAATGCTCCTCAGACAGGATGAAGAGATCATTACTCCCCAACGCCATTCCGCTCTACAATTCAACCACCAGGGGCAAGACATGTTAAAGTGCCGGGGTTAGGACTGAGCTTAAGTTACCACTCAATGCACTTTAGTAAACTATTTAAGAACTTTTTAAAAGCTATTTATTAATGCTTTTTGGGAGGGTGATTTTAGATGCATATCATATTTATACTGAGTTAAATACTGTATGTAATTAGTTTTGCTACAATAAGTGTATGGGACACTGGAAAAATGTTGAATTTCCCCTTGGGGATGAATAAAGTATCTATCTATCTATCTATCTAAACATCACTGAAGATCTCACATGGTCTGTACGCTGTGTGGTGAAAAAGGCACAACAGCGTCTCTTTCACCTCAGACAGTTAAAGAAGTTTGGTATGGGCCCCAAAATCCAAAGAACTTTCTACAGGGGCACAATTGAGAGCATCCTGACTGGCTGCATCACTGCCTGGTATGGGAACTGTACTACCCTCAATCGCAGGATTCTGCAGAGAGTGGTGCAGACAGCCCAGCGCATCTGTAGATGTGAACTTCCCACTATTCAAGTTATTTACAAAGGCAGGTGTGTAAAAAGGGCCCGAAGGATCACTGGGGACCAAAGTCACCCCAACCACTAACTGTTCCAGCTGCTACCATCCAGGAAATGGTACCGCAGCATAAAAGCCAGGACCAACAGGCTCCAGGACAGCTTCTTCCACTAGGCCGGGGGTCGGCAACCTGCGGCTCCCGAGCCATTTGTGGCTCTTTCACCTCTGTGCTGCGGCTCCCTGTGGCTTTGGGAAATAATTGGTCAGTATTTAATTAAAATGTATTTTATGTTAGTTTGTTAGCTTTTGAAATGTAATTCTAAATTTGAAGATTATGGTGATCTTGTACAATGTAAGTGTGGCGACACATTTTCTGACACATCCGAAACGGCTCTCAATTAGCCAGCATTCCGGCTAAGGGAGATTGCCTACGGGGGTTTGTGAGTACGTGTCTTTTGCAGCATCTGCGTCCATGGGGGCTGGGTTGAGGGAGGCTTAGAAGCAAGGCTGTTTAGTTCGAATAAAGTTATTCGACTGCAGTTTACTGACTGCCTGAACACACCGCTGCAACGTGTTTTTATCGCTATTAATATACGTCACCACTGCCAATACCTGACACCCGCCAGTGCGCGATTTCTTTAATTTTTCGATCCAAGGTAAGCCAACTATGGAGAATTCTAAAAAAAGAAAAGTGACTGAAGAAAACAGAACGTTTAATGATACGTGGACAGATTCATTTGCTTTCACTGTTGACGAGACTGGTTTACCGGTATGCTTAATATGCAATGAGAAACTAGCAAACAACAAAAAGTCAAATGTCGCAAGGCATTTCCAGAGTAAACACGCAGCCTTTGCTCAAAAATATCCGGATGGAGATGAGAGAAAAAAAGCCGTTTCGGAACTGATGCGGAAGGTTGATCTGAGCAAAAATCATTTCCAGAAATGGATGAAGTCAGGAAAATCAACGACATACGCCAGTTATATTGCCGCTCAGGAAATAGTCAGGCACGGGAAGCAGTTTACAGATGGTGAATATATAAAAGAATCTTTCATTAAGATTTCAGAACATCTATTCACGGACTTTAAAAACAAGAGTGAAATTGTGCAGAAAATCAGGGATATGCCCCTCTCTGCAAAGACTGTCAAAGACAGAACCATAAAAATGGCAGAAGACATCACAAGACAGCAAATTAAAGACATCAATTCAGCTGTGGCCTACTCGATTGCCTGTGACGAGTCTAAAGACAAAGGCGATATTGAACAAATAGCGTTGTTCTGCCGGTATGTAAACTCTGCCGGGCCACAGGAAGAACTGATTGAGTTGATACCTCTAAAAGACCAAACACGGGGGGAGGACATCTGTGAGGCTGTCTTGAATTGTTTAAGAGCCAAAGGAATAAAGACCACCCATCTGGTGTCAATAGCTACTGATGGGGCTCCGAATATGACGGGAACGCACAAGGGATTTGTGGCTTTACTGCAGAAGTCGCTGGACAGAAAGCTGCTGACTTTTCACTGCATCTTGCACCAAGAGGCACTGTGCGCTCAAACATTTCCTCCGGAATGCACAGAAGTAATGGATGTTGTCATTCAGATTGTCAATAAAATAATGGCAAAAAGTTTAAATCACCGTCAATTCCGTTTGTTACTGGACGAGATGGAAAGCGCATATTCTGATCTCCTGCTGCACAACAAAGTCCGGTGGCTGTCCAAAGGGGAGGTGCTGAAACGCTTTGTCGCGTGTCTGGAAGAAGTGAAAACTTTCCTGGGCAGCAAAGGGCTCAACTTTCCTGAGCTGGAACAGCCAGAGTGGCTGGAAAAGCTACACTTCATGGTAGACATGACAGCGCAGCTGAACACGCTGAACACAGCTCTTCAGGGGAAAGGACGCACAGCCCTGCACATGTTGGAGGATGTCTTGGCATTCGAGCGCAAGTTGACAGTGCTTGCCAGAGATTTACAGAAAGGCACTTTGTCTCACTTCCCCAATTTGAGAGAGTTCAAACAAGGTCACGACATGATAATTTCGGAGTATTTACATTCTGCAATCATCGCAATGCAAACATCGTTTGGGAAACGCTTCTGTGAGTTCAGAGAGGAAAAAAACACATTATCCTTCCCGGTCACTCCCTTAAGCATCGATCCTTCCCTACTGAATACGACTGCATTGGCAGGTGTGAGTCAACCTGATCTTGAGATGGAACTGGCCGACATAGCCGACAAAGACATATGGGTGTCCAAGTTTAGACGCTTGACAGCAGACCTTGAAGATGTTGCCCGTCAGAAGGCCGTTCTTGCTCAGAATCACAAATGGAGTGATATTGAAAACCTTCCAAATCCGGACCAACTTGTGTTTGAAACATGGAATGCTGTGCCCGACATTTATGTAAACATGAAAAAGTATGCGCTTGGAGTCCTGTCGATCTTTGGATCCACATATGTATGTGAGCAGGTGTTCTCCAACATGAACTTTATTAAAAACAAACATCGCGCACGCCTCACAGATGACAGCTTGCGATCCTGTGTAAAGATGAAGGTGACGTCATACAGCCCTGATGTGCAGACGCTGTGCGCTGAGGTCCAGGAGCAGAAATCCCATTAACCAAGTATGATAAATATTTTAATTGCCTATTATTTTATGTATATTCATATTTTTTCATTGTTCAGTGAAATAGTCCTTTTATTTTTCAGGCTGACAGCTGGCTGATGTTATTTTTGGTTTGCTGCTGGTGGAAAATTTAAGTTCGGCGTTTTTCATAAATACAAGAAGGACTCAAATAGACATTGAGTATTTTACTTTAAAGTAACTTTCAACCCAACGTCTTTTTTTCGGAGTTCAAAATGTTTTTGTTGCATGCAGAAATGTAATTTCGTTTTCTCTGCAGGAGTTCATCAATTTCATAAATGCAACACATTATAGTTTGTTTATACATAGCATAAAGGCAAAAAAAACGTTGTATGCAGTGTTATTTCATTTTAAATGTCAAACGGGTTTTGCGGCTCCCAGTGTTTTCTTTTCTGTGGGAAACGGGTCCAAGTGGCTCTTTCAGTGGTAAAGGTTGCTGACCCCTGCACTAGGCCATCAGACTGCTTAATTCAGGCTGATACAACTGTATTTCTATGTTATATTGATTGTCCTGTTGTACATACTATTTATTATAAATTACTTTAAATTGCACATTTAGACAGAGACATACAAATATTTTTACCCCTCATATGTATGAAGGAAGTAATTCAATTCTATATCAATCACAAGGAAATCTGCAGATGCTGGAAATTCAAACAACACACACAAAATGCTGGTGGAACACAGCAGGCCAGGCAGCACCTATAGGGAGAAGCACTGTCGACGTTTCAGGCTGAGACCCTTCGTCAGGACTAACTATAGCAATACACCTACAAAGAAGGAAAGACAGCAGCTATATTTCATTAGCAGTTTGAGGAGGTTAGGTACATTACCTAAAGAACTCTCAAATTTCTACAGCTATACATTGGAGAAAATGGTTGTTGTGGTCGTTTAGAGTGGTAGTGCAGTGGGTACTGCTTGTCACTCTCACTTTCAGCTTCCCCTGCTGGCTAGCTGTCTTGCGAAAAGGAGAGTTAAATGCGTGCAAGTCTCTCCCTGCCAGTACGTAGCATCTCCAACAGCAAGCCTCACGTTCTGCCTCCTCGCTGGCGACACACTGAAACTGGACTCCTTTTGGACTCAGGCCGAACTACAGAGGGTGGGGAGGAGGTCCAGCCCCTGCGCACGTAGTACGCAGGCCCACCAGTGTGTGGACACGCCCTGGTGCTCGTGATCCAGATCCCCAGCTATGGGTAAATAGCCCCACTGCCTGGTGGTCAGCCTCAGGAGAGACGAAGGCTACGGGAGCAAACCCAGACGGCAAATCCGGAGTGGAGCCCCTAAGGCAGCTGGACGTCATTGAACATCCTTCCAGCGGCTCCTTCAGCCAAGCCAAACAAATCGCTTCATTTGTTTCTTTCCTTTGGACTATACTGGTGAGGCCGAGAGGGGGATCTTGGCAATTGGGCATCTCAGGATCCCCAAACCTTCCACCCAGGCTCGTGATACTCATCATCACCCATTGTCCTTCGAGACAGGTAGATGCCAACCAGCCGTGGAGAGCATTCTAACTGGCTGCATCACCGGCTGCTATGGGGGGGGGGGGGGGGAAGGGGGTGCGCTACGGCACAGGATCGAAGCAAGCTGCAGAGTTGTAAAGTTAGTCAGCTCCATCATGGGTACCAGCCTCTGTAGTACCCATGACATCTTCAAGGAGCTGTGCCACAAAAAGGTCCCACCACCCAGGACATGCCCCCTTCTCATTGTTACCATCAGGAAGGAGGAACAGAAGCCTGAAGGCACACACTCAGTGATTCAGGGACAGCTTCTACCCCTCTGCCATCAGGTTTCTGAATGGACATTGAACCCATGAACACTACCTCACACATATTTTATTTATATGTATGTATGTATGTTTGGGACAGTTTGGAACTGGAAGGAAGAATGAAAATGGCGAGTGGCTCCTTGAACTCCAACATGACCTCTGTATCACTAACACCTTCTTCAACACAAAGCTTCAGCACAGAGAGACATCCAAAGTTGAAACACTGGCACCAACCTGATCTCATACTCACAAGACGCAGCAGTCTTTAGACTGTCAAGGTGACCTGCAGTTGCCAGAGAGCAGATTGCGACACCAACCATTCCCTTGAGTGCAGCAAGGTATAACTTCAGCCAAGACTTCTTCGTTCCGGAAGGGAGGGGAAGCCACGCATTGATACCAGCAATATACGTGACCCTGTAAAGATCGCCGAGTTTGTGCAAGGCCTGGAGGAAGCTCTGCCTGTCTCTCCCGACACCAATGTCAGCACGAGATGGGAAAACCTGCGGGACACCATCTACAACACTGCGATAGCCACCGGAAAAAAGAAAGACAGTCAAGTCTGGTTCGAGGTCCACTCTGAAGTGCTGTTGTGTCTGACCGAGGAGAAGAGAAAAGCACTGGCAGCGTACAAGTCCTTTCCTAGTGAGACAAACCTGCAAGTGCCCCGACAAACCTGGAACAAAGTTCAACAGGCTGCCAGGCACAGTGCCAATGCTCACTGGCTGCTGACACTAGCAACATCAGAGGAATGTATGACAGAATCAAGCAAGCCATTGGTCCATCAGTGGGGAGACTGCCACACAGAAGTCATTAACAGGAGAGGTCAAGGACAGAACACAACAGATGGAGCGCTGGGTAGAACATTACTTGGAGCTGTATGCTAGAGAGACTGTTGTTACAGAAAAAGCTCTGAACACCATTGAACCTCTGCCCACCATGATCGAACTTGATGTAGACTCCACACCGAAGGAACTCGGCGAGGCACTGGAAGCACTTTTTACTGGGAAAGCACCAGGAAAAGATGGCATCCCTTCCCAAATGTGACAAGGGCACCCTCACCCCAAAGCTGCATCAATTCCTCTGCCAGTGTTGGAAAGAAGGCAGCGTACCCTAATACATGAGGGATGCAAACATCGCCACTGTCTACACGAACAAGGGCGGCAGGACCGACTGTAACAACTGTCGCGGCATCTCTCTTCCGTTGCCCTCCACTCCTACTCAGTATCATCAGGTCGTTTCATGATCAACCACTCCACATCGGAGTCCTTTAACATCCTCACCTGGGTAAAACGGGGTGTGCCTGCTAAGATGCTGTTCAGCAGCTTCTCTGCTGTACTGATCAAGTCCACCTTTGGGAAGGCCACTGAGGGCCTTTGTCTCCGTTCAAGATCAGAAGGAAATCTCTTCAGACCATCAAGACTCAGAGCGAGGACCAAAGTGCAGCTGGGCTCCTCAGAGACTTCCTCTTTGCCGATGACGAAGCTGTCACAACTCACTCACAGCAGCAGCTACAAGACGTCGTGACCCACTTTGCGGAAGTTTGCAGAGAGTTCGTCCTGGCTATCGACCTGAAGAAGACACAGGCGATGGGGTGAGTTGTTGACAACAGGCCATCGATTAACACCGTCGACTATGAGCTGGAGGTCGTCCACAAATTCACATACCTGGGCTCCACAACCTCGGATAACCGGTCACTCAACAAGCGCCTCGGAAAAGCAGCCACAACCTTCTCAAGGTTGATTAAGAGCGTCTGGGCCAACAACAGACTCACCATGAACACCAAAGTCCAGGTGTACGCAGTCTGTGTGCTGAGCACTTTGCTCTACGCCAGCGAAACTTGGACCCTGCGCACAACACAAGAGCAGAGACTCAACGCTTTCCATATGCGCTGCCTCAGACACAGAGCTGGCTTCACCTGGGAAGGCAAGGTGACCAACAACACAGTGCTCGAGGGAGCAGGCACCACCTCCATGTTCATCATCCTCACAGGCAGGCCAGGCCAGGCCACATCTTGCACATGGCAAACGGGCGCATACCGAAGGACATTCTCTCTGGGGAGATGGGACTCTGGAAAGACCCCAGCTGCACTACTAGGACACCCGCAAGCCCGGCCTCAAGGCCCTGTATATTAGCACCAACACGTGGCAGTCACTCGCCTCAGACAGGTGTACCTGGAAGCAGGAGGTGAAAAAGGGTCTCTGGAGGTACAAGACCACTCTGATGCAACAGGCAAAGCTCCGTGTCCAAGCTGCCTCACCGTTCTGCTGTACACAGTGTGGCAAGCACTGTCACTCCCGCAGTCACAGCAGATGCTGCTTCACCCAGTCCATCCGAGGCCCCTCCCAGGCCATACATATTTTATTGCACTGTTGCTGCAAAGTTAACAAATTCCACGGATATTAAACCAGATTGTGATTCTTGACCGATGACAATAATAAGCCAAGGGCCATTATTAAGCAAGTAACAGCTGCCTGGTCACCAAGATGGGTTGTGCCTGAGACAGCTCTTCCTCTCCTATGGACTGTTACATCTAGCCAATGTTAGCAACGTCGATTAACCAGCCTGTAGTTTTCTGAACCTTCCTTTGTACAACTGTCCCTTCCTGCTGCTCAACCCTGTGAAGGCGGCGTGCCCCTCACCTGCGAAACTGTGGAATCGTTTACAGCTCCCACTCGGGCCTCCTACCCCCAGAACACACACAACCCGAGTGGATGCAAGCCCCTGACGCTGGCAGAATTACACTCAGTCAGACCGTCCACCTTCCAGAGGTTAACCTGTAAACCCGCGTTCTGATCTAAAGGGTCATCGAGCGGTCCCAGTACACCCGCAAACAATGGCTAACTAACTAGCTTGAGCACAGGAAGCTTTCATTTTCACGCAAAACAAGATGGTCATTGTTCCTTTACTGCCTCCAATGACTACTGGCTTCCCAAACAAAGTCAGAGCCTTGAAACGCACAATGCCTTCTTTCACGAGATCTCTCTCACCATCCTTGAGTTACATCTCTCACTGCTCTTCCAATTCATTCAGTGCGAGCAGGCACCCCGGGGGGAAAGTCGACCCCACACAAGAGCGCAGTGTGCGCGCACAGCACGGAGACAGACTCCCGCCACACGGGGCCAGGAGGGATGTCACCGAGCGCCGGGTAAGCAGCAGAGGGCAGAGATGCTAGCCAAGAATCTTGCGTGGAGGAAAGATTTTTTTTCCCCAGAGCATCAGTGAAATTCAAGCGGAAGCCCCAACATTCACTGTAGAATGAGAATTAAGAATTATGGGGGGGGGGGGGAAACCGCCAGAAATAAATATTTATCAGGAAGAAAACCTGACAAGATGTAAACTATAGAGCGTCAGGCTGGTGGAGTAATATATCAATTCCCTCTGGACTAGTTACAGATCTTGCTAACCTTACTGAAAACTGGACTTTTAAATCTCGACACTATCATCCTCAATCCAATTCAGTATTTACAACCCCGCCCCTCCAGTCCATCCTGCCCACCTCGCCTGCCCCCGCTTTTCTTCAGCCGCCCGCAGTTGTCACGGCTTGGTTCGCGTCGCGCTTCACTCAGGAGTCTCCACAATCAGCCGCAGGCCCGCCACAGAAAGATCCTAGTAAACAGAGCCTCTAGCAGGGGTTGGAACCATACCTCTGTTCCAATCCCAAATGTTATTCACAACTTGCTTACCGTTTCCGTTTGAGTGAGTAATGAGCCGCTCTCCACCATAGGCACAAGTTTAATCGCTCAGCTGTGGACGTCCCCTGTCCAAACAGAATCAGTCTCTGCAAAGCCCTGCCACACCCACAGAAGCTGCATAATTCTCTCCATTTTTTTTTGTTTTCCTGCATAGTTGGCAGCTGTCTCGAATCTGTCTCCAATATGCGAATTTGTCCTTCCTCGCCATCCCCAGTGGTTTAACCCCGGCATTCCAGCCATTCTGGTGTCCTATCCACCCCTCCACGGCGTATCGGGGAGAATTACATTCGCTGCAGGTCATGTTTTATAGGAGTTGCGAAGTCCAACGCGTTAGACTAATACAACTGTGTGCGGTTTTTTTTTGGTCGTTGGCCTCCCCTCTCACTGTGAAAGGGGACACCTCTGTCCTGTTATTAGGGGTGGGGGGGGGGAAGAGAGCCTGTGGTTCGTCAAATTGTCGGGTGAACCATGAGTTTTTTTTTGTTGTACTGCATATCATGGTTTTGGGGGTTTTGCCTGGGGGAGGTGGAGGGTGCTGATGCTTTTTCTCGCTGAAATAAGTGGGGGTGGGGCTGAGTCCTTGCTCTGTTGCATGGGAGGGACAGTAGAGAGGGTATTGGGGTTCTAATATGTTTACTGTCATACTTTGGGGTACTCTTCTGTTTTGAGGATGTCTGTGAAGAACAAGGCAGTATATTGTATACATCCTCTGATATTAAATGAAACTATTGAACTATACAGTGTTTTACCTGCTTGCTTATGCAGTTTGAATTTATTTCTCTTCCGGCTGCAGTGGCACGAAGGTGTAAGCTACCTTTAAAAGGGCAATCCAGTTTCAGGGGATTGAATTTGGAAAAGAGACTATGAAGAATCTTGGTTCATTGACCCGACATCCACTTTTTCCTCATCGGGGAATGCAAAGCTCTGAAGTAAACAAAAATCCCATGTTTTCCGAAGTTCACAGTAAATTTATTATCAATGTATGTGTCAGTAAAAGCTACCCAGACCTTTACTTTCTTCCAGATATTCACCGTAGAACAAAGTAATGAGATAACACATAACAATCCATAAAAAGGTAAATAAATAAACAAACAAATACAGAATACTGAGACCATGAGTTGTAGAGTCCTTGAAAGTGAGGCATAGGCTGTGTTCATTGTGGTGAGTGAGGAGGCTGTTCCTGAACCTGGCGGTGTGGGACCTAAGGCTCTTTCCTATACCTCCTTCCCAACGGTAGGAGTGAGAAGAGAGCATAGCACGGATGGTGAGGGTCCCTGATTATGGATGTTTTCTCGTGGCAGTGCTCTTTTGTAGATGTGCTCAATAGTAGGGAGGGCTTTTCCTGCAACGAACTGGACTGCATCCATCACTTCTTGAAGGCTTTTCCATTTTGGGGAATTGGTGTTGCAACCACTCTCTACTGTGCATCTATAGAAGTTCATTGAAGATTTAGATGTCAAATCTGCACGAACTTCTAAAAAGTCGAGGTGCGGCTGTGCTTTCTTTGAAACCACACTTACATGCTGGTTCCAGAAAGACCCACTTATTTGATAACACCCAGAAATTAGAAGTTACTCACCCACTCCACCTCTGATTGCCCTATGAGCACTGGCTTAGGGACCCCACAATTTCCTCCTCCTGCAGTCACTGATCAGCTCTTAGGTTTTGCTGATGTTGGGGGAGGGATTGTTGTTTTGGCATCACTCAGCCCAGATTTTCAATCCCCCTTCTATATGCCACGTCATCACCGCCTTTGAGTCGGGCAACAACAGTGGTGACACCAGCAAACTTAAAATACAGCGTTGGAGCTGTACCTAGCCTCACAGTCGTAAGCGTAAAGCGAGTAGAGCCGGGGTCTAAGCCTTGTGCTGACGGTGATTTTTGAAGAGATGTTGCTACTAATCCGTACTGACTGGGATCCGCAAGTGAGCAAACCAAGGACCCAGATGCACAAGGATGTATCGATGCCTAGGTCTTGGAGCTTACTGATTCATTTTCAGGGAATAATACTGTTCAGTGCTGTGCTGTAGTCAATGATGTGTATCCCAATGCATGCATCTTCACTGATCAGATATCCCAGGGATGGGATAAGTGAAGAGCCAATTAAATGGTATCTGCTCTTGAGCTGTGATAGGAGGCAAATTGGATTGGATCCAAGTCACTCCTTCATGAGCAACCTCTCAAAGCAATCCATCACAGTGAATGCAACTTCTACTGGATGACAGTCACTGAGACAGGTCATCACACTCTTCTTGGGCACTGGTATGATTGAAGTCTACCTAAAGTCTACCTCGGACTGCCAGACTAACTTATCTGAATTTTTTTGGAGAAGACAGAAAAAAGTCAGAGGAACCGCTGGAACGTCTAGAGATGGTTGTATCACAGCATGGTATGGAAACACCAATGCCCAGGAACAGAAAAGTCCACAGAAAGTGGTGGATACAGCCTAGGCAAAGTCATCCCGACCACTGAGCACATTTAGACGGAGCTCTGCCATAAGAGACCAAATCCATCATCAAGGACTCCCCTCCCCACCCTCACCCCCAAACATCATGCTCTCTTCTTGTTACTACCATCAGCAGGTGGTACAGAAGACTAGGATCGCAACACCACCAGGATCAGGAACAGTTATTACCCTACAACCATCAAGCTCCTGAAGCAGTGAGGAGAACTTCACTCACCTCAACCCACTGACTTACTCTCAAGGCATTGTTGCAACTCATATTCTCAGCAATATATTTTTTATTTGCATAATTTTTCTTTTGTACATTGGTCATCCTTCTTTATATATAATTTTTCATAAATTGTATTGCATTTCTTTATATATTTTTGTAAATGCCTGAAAAGAAAATTGATCTCGGGGTTGTACTGGCAACTTCCAAAAATAAATTTTACTTCAGGAGGGAGAGTGAAAATCTGGCTGAGTGGTGCTGTAACATTGACCCTTCACTCAACATCAGCAGGACCAAGGGGTGATTAGAGTTCAGGAGGGGGAAAACAGAGCTCCATCAGCCAGTCCTCACCAGGAGATCAGAGATGTAGAGGGTCAGCAAATTTAAATTCCTCAGTGTTAACGTTTCAGAAGTCCAGCACATAAATGCAATTACAAAGAAAACATGGTGCCTCCCCTTTCTGAGAAGTTTGTGAAGATTCAACATGAAACCTAAAACTATGACAAACTTCTGTAGATGTGTGGTGGAGAGTGTCTTGACTGGCTGCACCACAGCCTGGTATGGAAACACCAATGCCCTTGTACAGAGCAGTCAGTAATAACTAACGGACAAGGTGGCCCCGTCCATCACGGGTAGAGCCCTTCTCACTGTCGATCACATTGAAACGGAGCTTTGTCACAGGAAGGCAGCACCTGTGGCGACCCATTTCCTGGCACACCCGAACCGGCTCACAATTAGCCAGCATTCGGCTAAGGGAGATACCCTACGGGGGTTTGTGAGTACGTGTCTTTTGGAGCATCCGCGCCCACAGGGGGCCGGTTGAGGGAGGCTTTAAAGCAAGGCTGTTTAGTTCGAATAAAGTGATCTTTGACTGCAGTTTACTGACTCCCATGTCATTACTTTAGCGCTGCGTGTAGCACACTGCTACACATCCATTATCAGGGACCCCCACCATCAAGGGGATGCTCTCTTCTCACTGCTACCATCAGGAAGGTGATACAGGAGCCTCAGGTTCTCAAAAGGTTTAAAGTACCCTTCAGTTATCAGGCTCTTAAATCAGAAGGGATAACTTCAACCACCTCATCGCTGCGTACAATTCTCTGATATTAAATAGAACTATTGAGCCAATTTCTTAGCCATTAATAAACCAACCCCCCCCCCCCCCATCATTCTCCCGTGCTCCAGTGAAAGTCCTAACGTACTTCATCTTTCCCTATAACTCAGGTTCATCAAACACTTTCTGATAATCCATACCACTTCACCAACCTTTTGTTACCCCTTGTGTGTGATTGGATTAGTCAAACACTGTGCCTTTAAATAAGCCCGTGCTGGCTCCTTTAACGAACTCCGAGTGCTTATTTATTCAAAGTACATTGTTTACATTTATATTTACATAATTTATTACTATATTGTAATTTGCCGTTTACTGTGCCTATTGTCTTGTCGATTAATTAGTGTTCTGTCTTGCACTGTTTTATGCACTTTGTAGTCCCGTATGGTCTGAAGTTTAATGTAGTTTTGTGTTGTTTCACGTAGCACCATGGACCTGGAGGAGTGTTGTTTTGTTTTTACTGTGTACTGTACAAGAGGTGGTTGAAATGACAAATAAAAGCGACTTGACTCGATACAGTTTACAGTTCTGAAATTTCTCCCGCTCCAGCCACCAAACAAACAACCGCCACGGGACAATGTAGAACAAATAATGCAAACGGCAAAGAGCAAGCGAACAACACGGATATGGAAACCAGGAGGCCGGCAACGTTCAGTCCAGTTCGGCCCAGCGTCGCGCCGCTAGCCCGCATCTTTTGCTGAAGCGCCCCAGACCGCATCGGACCAAACTGCTCGAAAGCAGCCAGAGAAAAAAAAATCAGAGTTCGGGAACAAATGCGACATGGACCCCTCCCCGCCCAAGTCCTCTCCGGCTCGATTCCTGCAATGTGGATCCCCAGACTCGGGTAGACATTTTTTTTTAAAAGCTGCACTATAACATTGGTTAAGATAACTCGTTCTGGGCTACCTGGCACGTCCTTTCACCCCTTTCTGACCAGGATATTTATATGGCAGCATTTACCAGCCTAGCTGATCATGTGAATTACTTAAACTTTTCAGATATTTTGAAAGGGATAAAGATTAAATATATAATCAAAGCACACAGTGAAATGCATTGTTAGTATCAAATCGAAACAATAGTGTGCTGGGCCACCCACTAATGTCACCACGCTTCCAGCACAAACATAGCAGAGCCCTAACTCATCAACAGTAAAAGCACACAGAGGAAACCTACCCGGTCACGGGGAGAATGGGCCAACTCCTCACAGGCAGTGGCGGGATTTGAACCCTGATTCGCGATCGCCAGCAGTGTAATAGCATCACGCTGGCCGCCAAGTTACCTACACCCACACCATGGCTGATGTATGATCAGGCATGATCACGATGTTTGGCTGTGCTACTGTCTACACCCGCAATCTCCACTTCCGTTGTCTTGGCTACTTGTCCTCCCAAAAACGTTGCACCATAAAACTTTGTACACAAGGCACATATTTAGCATTCCGCCTAATCCAGTCATTTGATACGCAACATGTCTTTCTTTTCTTCTTCAATTGGCTCCTCAAGATTGTCAAAGCCGGATGTGGTAATAGGGACAAGCTCCCACTAGGGATTAAATGCTCCCACTGGCGTGCACCTCCAAAAGTCTCCGACAACCAAGTCCAGCTCCTGGCCTTCACGGTGGCTTAGCTACTGAGCCCAGCAGAAGGGCTTACTGGCGCTTCGGGCAGATGGGGCTCGTCACATCCGTGGTCGGCAGCTCATCTAGGTGAAGGAAGACTCTGATCTTGTGGCTGTACCCCCTCGTGAGCAAAGCTTTGTGAGTAAACCCCTGAGGGAAAATTCGGAGTTGGGAGTCCCTAAGCAGTCCCGTGTTGAGTTGAATGCCCGACTGGCAATTCCAGCAATGCTGCTGGTGCCAAACTGAATCGTTTTTCTGCTATTTCTTTGGATTGGATGGTGGCAGCTCGGGTTGAGGCGTTCGACGTTGCCAGTGTTTTCCGAGCTTGGCAACGTCTGCAAGCCAACATCAAGTTTCTTTGGACTTAACAGCTGTGTGGGGAGAGGGGGCTGGCCCACAGCAACTCTATATAATGCTTGCACATCAGGGACGCAACATCCATGGTCGACCCTGCACCTCTTTGGTCGTTCAGGGAATTCTGCAGTTGGTTCTCCTACCCTTCTCCCTGGTGGGAATGTACCAATCAGTACTGGACATCCTCCTCTACAACCATGACCATGCAAGTTCAAAATCATGCCCAAATATTTCCTCACTTCAGTGAAGTTAGTTCTACTCTCATTCAGAAATTTTATTCTGGGATTTCTCCTGGGACTCTTTGCATTAGTGATGTAAACCTAACAATTCTCCATCAACTTCCCACTGAAACTTGTCCACTTTGTCCTACAACATATCCCTAAAAACAGACCCAACAAAGTCTCTCTACTTTCTTTGGGAACGTAGCTATCTGGGCAATTCCCCGGAAGGCATATTCTTAGAAATCCTCTTATTTTACGTTCTTTAGTCTGTGGTTGATTCGATAAATACTGGGATAACAGAACCCTCTCACTGCCACCACTTTAAAGTTGTACATTTCCAAAAAGTTTATTCCCTCATCATGCAGCAGAGAAGTTCTCTCCATCATTGAAGATGAAGACATTTGCCTTCGATTCCACAACTCCAGTCCCATTTGTAGCTGCACTGATAGCCGATATCAATGGAGCTACAAAGGCAGGGCAGTGGCTATATTTCATTAGGAGTTTCAGGAGATTTAGTACGTCACCTAAAAAAAACACTACAATTTTTTACAGATGTACCATGGAGAGCATTTTAACTGGCTGCAGCACATTCTGTATTGGGGGGTGGGGGGTTGTTGGCTACTGCACAGGATCGAAGCAACCTGCAACCTAACTTTAAACTTAGTCAACTCCATCAGGAGCACTAGCTTCTGTAGTATCCAGGACATCTTCAAGGAGTGATGCCTCAAAAAGGTGGCATCCATCATTACCCAGGACATGCCCTCTTCTCATTGCTACCATCAGGAAGAGGTACAGGAACCTGAAGGCACACACTCAACAATTCAGAAACAGCTTCTTCTCCTCTGCCATCCCATTTCTAAATGGAGACTGAACTCCTGAACACTACCTTACTTTTTTATTCCTACTTTTTGCACTACTTATTTAACTATATATTTATATATATATATATATATATATACTTGCAGTAATTCAGTTTTTTTCTGTCTATTATCCTGTTTTGCATTGTACTGCTGCCACAAAGTTAACAAATATCATGACACATGTCAGTGATATTAAACCCGATTCTGATAACGAGGCAGTTCATTCCTGCATACAAGACATGAACAACACTACACAGAGCTGCTAACATTCAACATAAGTGAACATACAGTTGAAGTCAGAAGTTTACATACACCTTAGCCAAATACATTTAAACTCAGTTTTTCACAATTCCTGACATTTACTCCTAGAAAACATTCCCTTGTCTTAGGTCAGTTAGGATCACCACTTTATTGTAAGAAGGTGAAATGTCAGAATAATAGCAGAGAGAATGATTTATTTCAGCTTTTATTTCTTTCATCACATTCACAGTGGGTCAGAAGTTTACATACACTTTGTTAGTATTTGGTAGCATTGCCTTCAAATTGTTTAACTTGGGTCAAACATTTTGGGTGGCCTTCCACAAGCTTCTCACAGTAAGTTGCTGGAATTCTGTTCCATTCCTCCAGACAGAACTGGGTGTAACTGAGTCAGGTTTGTAGGCCTGCTTGCTCGCACACGCTTTTTCAGTTCTGCCCACAAATTTTCTACCGGATTGAGGTCAGACAATGATGTCGAGTCTGGTTCATCCTTGGGAGCAATTTCCAAACGCCTGAAGGTACCACGTTCATCTGTACAAACAAACACCATGGAACCACGCAGCCTACCCACCACTCAGGAAGGAGACGCATTCTGTCTCCTGGAGGTGAACGTACTTTGGCAAGAAAAGTGCAAATCAATCCCAGAACAATAGCAAAGGACCTTGTGAAGATTCTGGAGGAAACAGGTAGACAAGCATCTATATCCACAGTAAAACCAGTCCTATAATCCACATAACCTGAAAGGCTGTTCAGCAAGGAAGAAGTCAGTGCTCCAAAACCGCCATAAAAAAGCCAGTCTACAGTTTGCAAGTGCACATGGGGACAATGATCTTACTTTTTGGAGAAATGTCCTCTGGTCTGATAAAACAAAAGTGGAACTGTTTGGCCATAATGACCATTGTTAAGTTTGAAGTTAAAAGAGTGAGGCTTGCAAGCCGAAGAACACCATCCCAACCGTGAAGTGTGGGAGTGGCAGCATCACGTTGTGGGGGTGCTTTGCTGCAGGAGGGACTGGTGCACTTCAGAAAATAGATAGCATCATGAGGAAGGAAAATTATGTGGCTATATTGAAGCAACACCTCAAGAAATCAGCCAGGAAGTTAAAGCTTGGTCGTTAATGGGTCTTCCAAATGGACAATAACCCCAAGCATACCTCCAAGTTGTGGCAAAATTGCTTAAGGACAACAGTCAAGGTATTGGAGCGGCCATCACAAAGCCCTGACCTCAACCTGATATATAAAAAAAAATTTGTGGGCAGAACTGAAAAAGCGTGTGCGAGCAAGGAGGCCTACAAACCTGACTCGGTTATACCAGTTCTGTCTGGACGAATGGAACAGAATTCCAGCAACTTACTGTGAGAAGCCTGTGGAAGGCCACCCAAAATGTTTGACCCAAGTTCAACAATTTAAAGGCAATGCTACCAAATACTAACGAAGTGTATGTAAACTTCTGACCCACTGCAAATGTGATGAAAGAAATAAAAGCTGAAATCATTCTCCACTAGTATTCTGACATTTCACATTCTTAAAATAGTGATCCTAACTGACGCAGGACAGGAAGTGTTTTCTAGGATTAAACGTCAGAAATTGTGAAAAACCGAGTTTAAATGTACTTGGCTAGGAGGTATATAAACTCCTGACTTCAACTGTATCTGAAACACAAGTTACTTATGCCAAACACCCCACCACCCCCGCTGTGGCAGAGGTGACCTCTCTCATCAGTAGAATATCCCCCACTTACCCGAGTGTCTGCAGTTCCAACCACACAGGAAACATAAACTAAAAATACTCAGGAGGTTTAGCAGTTGGTAGAGCAAGAAGCAGGAAATGTTTGGATCAGTAAGCAGATCTGAAAAAATATGTTTGAAGCTGTAGAGAACTGAAATATTCGGTATTGTCTTAAAAGTGACAATAATTTGTGGGAGGAACTTTATCAGCAGGAACGAGGCAAGTAGATCAAGATAACTTCAAACAAATACAAACGTCAAATTACAGATATCCGGCCCAATCCAGTTTTGACTCTTTGGATTGGAAGTCCCCACAAAGGACTGTGAGAATCATAGGCATCTCCCCACCCATCCACAGGGGACATTTATCAGGAACGCTGTGTGCACAGGGCCCTTAGTATTATCAAAGATCCCTCCCATCCATCCAGTATCCTCACTGACCTTCTACCATCAGGCAGGAGACTCCGATGCAGAAAAAAAAACTAACAGTCAGAAGGAGAAACAATTTCTTCCCTCAGGCCATTAGGCTTCTGAACTCCCTGCCACATTGTATTCAAAGTGTCACTGGTTAACCTGTTCCATATCTTACAATATTTAATATTAATGCACTTTAGTTTGTTATTTATGAATGATTCATCTGTAGATTTTTTCCTTGCCTTCATAAATTATTGTGTTATGTACTTTACCCTGGTTCAAAGAAACATTGTCTTGTTTCTATATACTATATGATTATATGTGTTATATACACGTATATAGTAAAATGACAATAAACTTGACTTATTGGTGTTTTCCTCTTGAAAAAATACTGACCTGACAAGTGTTTAATTTCAGATTTTTTTGTGGCAATACTGTGCAAAGCATAAAATTACTACAGTACTGAGCAAACAACTGTGCCCCACTCAGAAGAGTACTTTAACTTTGGAGAACTAGGCTACGTACCGGCATAGGATAAAGTTAAATTACCAGAAGTGGGAAACATGCAAATGTTTGAAAATTCCTCTTCAAAGTTTGCATTTTAACATTAGAAGTTGCACCAGACAGATCCGGACAGGGTAGCTGGCTTTCACCCAGGCATTCTTTATGCAAACAAGCCTAGACAATCACAAGCAAGTCTCAGATTGTACAGGAAGTGCATATGATTTAAAAGCAGAAATGACCGACAGGTGTGCTGGAGAAACATACATTCCAAGTTGTAACAGTGTTGGAAAGGGAACTCAAAATGGTGTGTTCGACATCAAGGGATCGTACAGAGCACACCAGGACACCAGCCTTGCAGGACAATCAACTGAACTTTATTGATAACACTGCTTGTACAATATGTGAACTCCTCACATGTGAGAACAGCTCACTAAGCAGCACAGGATTTACCCATTAACTACAACATCTCCCTTTCTTTGGGGGAAAAAAGGAGAAAAGCTAGGTCTGTACTACCTTACAGTTCACGTTAACATGTAACGTGAGCTCCTTAGATAACCATAAAAAAATTGCCAACATTATAACTGTGTTTCTCGTTGTTTTAATGGTCTCTCTGTTTTCATCTTTTTCCACTAATTTAAAATAAAAGAACCATCTTGTTTTGTAAAATGTTTTCAACATTAGAACCCTTTTTTAAAAAAACACCAAATCTAACGGAGGAGAATAGGGTAGACTACCTGAACACTCTGGCAAAGTGAGAGGATTACTCTGCTTGTTTAGTCACTTGTTGATGCACCATCAATAATTCTCGGAGACGGGAGGCGAATGATAGGCTTTCATTAGCTGCAAGAGACCATCACACAACATCCTGGAGTCTGAGGGAGAAGCAGTGCCTCCAATCACCTTTATACAGGGGTCTGTGGGAGGAGCCACAGGAGCAGTCAGCGGGGGGGGGGGGGTGTCAAGACAGGTATATGTAGTTCACCACACTTGTCTTAAGCCATTAGGCTGTGGAGTGCATCTCTGAGGGTCAGATACATGACCATATCTGCTGTAGGTTCTGAGAAGTGTGTTGAAACAGATGGAGATTCTTGAGCAGGTACGTCTGCCCCAGGAAGGTGATCCTCGTCATGAGGATCAGGCCACTATTTCTTCCTCTATCTCTTACGGACTGTGAAGGTTCACAAGCACACGCCTGTTCTGCCTGATTTCACCGGGTGATGTTCTGATCACAAACGATTGTGGTGCATGCTGCCAGACTACTGTTCCCTTGAAACCCGAGCAGCTTCACTACTCCTGAGCAGCGACAAAGGTTCTGCCGTGTCCGAGATCATGCACGCTCTTCGCTTTCTCAAACTTCTCACTTTGTCCAAATCCAGTATGCAAGGGTGGAAAAGGGAAGGAAGGCACTGACCCTCTCCAACCCACTGACAACTCTGATGTAGCCATTCAGTAGGGGTGTGGAACAATAAGCCAGCAGCACTTGGTAGGGGTCTTTTGCCTTCAGTAGGGCTCTCTTAACAGCTTGGACTGTTCTTTCCACTTGCCCATTTGGCTGTGGGTACTATGGACTGCTTGTCTGGTGTTTCAACTCTAGTTCCTAGTAAAGTCTTTGAACTCTGAGCAGCTGAATTGTGGACCGTTGTCTGACATAAGTGTCTCTGGTATTCCATGGTGAGTGAATACAGCTTTCAGGTGCTGTATAACTGCTGCTGAGGATGTAGAGGACAGCTTGGACCCCTCAACATTCTGTAAGTAGTAATCCTCAGTGAGAAGATATTTGCCTCTTTTCAGCTGGAAAATGTCTGCACCTGCAATTTGCCATGGAAGGTCTGGGAATTCTGCAGGACAAGAGAGGTTCAGCATGATTTTCGTACACTTTCTGCGTGCTTCACGTTGCTTTATATGATCTCCCAGCTGTGTGCTCAGACCAGGGAATTGCTTTGCTCTTAGATGACATTTTGATGCCTTGTTGCCCTTAGTGGAGAGAGAGAGAATAGCCCTTAACTCGGCAGTGGAGTTATCAGGGCACCGTCACGACAGTGGTTCCTTAGCAAGCTATTCTTGTTTTTACGAGGCTGAGTTGCTAGCTCAACGCTCAACCCGACTTGGAATAGAACTCGGGAACCTTCACTCCAGGGTCCTGCACTGATATTATTGCACCACCAAGCAGGACGTCCTAAGTGGATCTGATTTTGGCATGCATAGAAGCAGGAATGATGAGCCTGGAGCTCTTTAGCAGGAAGCATCAAGCAAGGAAGGTCTGGGTTCATAAGCTCCGTTTGGAACAGCTGGCCATCCATGTTCACAGTATTTACTACATGACCTTGCTGTAGATTCGGTTCTTTTTCATCTTAGCGGGAGTTTCATCCAGTTTACTCGGTGATGCAGGAAAGCTTCCATGTATCTTCCATGAGGGCGGAGTCAGCTTCCATCTATTCACTTTTGCATGGCATCCTCGACATATGTCTGGCCTGGTGTTGTGAAAGATTTGCCAGGGGCATGTTCACTGTCGCATAAGCCTCATTCTGAATCTTTGCAGACGTGGAGGTAGGTCACCCAAGTGCTTTGAGCTGAGGCGGCTGGCAGCTGGCTTCGTGGCCTGTTTCAACTTAAAGTTGCAGCTGAAACGGTCACAAGCCCACGCGAGAGTGAGCATCTCCTTTTTGATCTGGGCATAGTGCTGCTCAGGAGAAGTCACTGCCTTTGGGTGGAAAATCCTACAAAAGGTAATGGATTCGGCAGGTAAAAACCTCCCAACCATTGAGCACATCTACATTAAACGAGGCTGTTGAAAAGCAGCATCCATCATCAAAGATCCTCAACACCCAGGCCAGGCTCTTTTCTCACTGCTGCGGTCAGCAGAAGGTACAGGAGCCTCGGGACTCGTCAACTTTACTGTCATTTAACTATATACATGTATATAACATGCTGTATATAACCATATAATATATATAGGAACTACAGTCCTGAGGTCCCGAGAGCGATGCGGTCTGGATCTATGCTCCTGGTAGGGTCACCCATGGCGGTAAGGTCGAGGGTGAGGTCCCTGACAAAGAACAATCCAACCAAGACCTCAATGGTGGAACAGGCGGATGAAGTTACTTCGAACTCAACAGCTGTGAAGGCGGATGAAGGCTGCAACAAATCCATCAGCTCCAATCGTTGTGGTTTCCATGCCACTGGAATCAGTTGGTTGATTTGTGAAGTATCGTGTGCTTCTTGGAGTGCAACACGTTAAACCGATACACACACAGGCGTCTTCGCTCTGTGGAAATGGAACGAAGACCTTCACCTCGACCTCGAGAGATAGCCAGGACGATAGGAACTAGACAACGTTTCTTCAAACCCCAGGGTGTAAATCACATAACACAATAATATATGAAGGCAAGGATAAAATCAACAGATGAATCACACATAGATAACAAACTAAAGTGCATTAATATTAAATATTGTACAGTACAGAACAGATTAACCAGTAACACTTCGAATACAACGCAGCAGGGAGTTCAGAAGCCTGATGGCCTTGGGGGAAGAAACTGTTTCCCATCCTGACCGTTCTTGTCTTTATGCACCGGAGTCTCCTGCCTGACGGTACACAAGTCAAAGAGGATGCTGGATGGACGGCTGGGATCCTTGATAAAGCTAAGGATCCTACGTCATAAGTGCTCCTGGAAGTTAGGAAGACCTCTAAGATCCTCTCAGCTGTTCTCACAGTCCTTTGCTCAACGACAGCCAGTTGAGCACAAACGGTTTAAAAAGGGCAAAGAATCTGCAGAAGCTTTTGATTCGGAACAAGAAGGCAGCGGGAGAGCACCTAAGGATCTCCAGCAGGAAGACATTGAGTTCTCGGCGGAAGAGAGAGACCAGACTGCACAGGCGCGTGATGTCAGCCAGTTGAGCATGAACATTTTAAAAAGGCAGCCATACCCAGCAGGCAGCGGAGTGAGAGGGCTTTGGCTCAACGGGCTTTGGTGGTAACGGGACAAGGTGAGGTGAGGCAGCTGTGGATTGCAAAAGGAGGTAGTACATGTGTGAGGCCAGTTTTCTGTGGTCGGTGTCAGATGTGGGAAGTCCTGGAGTCTCCCGGAATCCCGGACGGCCACATCTGCACCCGGTGCATCAAGATGCAACTCCGAAGGGACTGTGTTAGGGAACTGGAGCTGCAGCTCAATGACCTTCGTCTGGTCAGGGAGAGTGAGGAGGTGATAAGAGAGGAGTTACAGACAGGTGGTCACTCCGGGGCCAAGGGGGACAGAGAAATGGGTCAAAGTCAGGAGAGGGAAGGGGAAGAGTCAGGTACTAGAGAGTACCCTTGTGGCTGTACCCCTTGGTAATAAGTACTCCTGTTTGAGTACTGTTGGGGGGGGGGGCAGCCTACCTGGGGGAAGTGCCAGTGGCCGTGCCTCTGGCACAGAGTCCGGCCCTGTGGCTCAGAAGGGCAGAGAAAGGAAGAGGAAGGCAGTAGAGATAGGGAACTCTATAGTCAGGGGTTCAGACAGGTGATTCTGTGGACACAGGAAAGAAACTCAGATGGTAGTTTGCCTCCCAGGTGCCAGGGTCTGGGATGTTTCTGTGTGCGTCCATGATATCCTGAAATGGGAGGGAGAACAGCCAGAGGTCATGGTACATATTGGTACCAATGACATAGGCAGGAAAAGGGAAGAGGTCCTGAAAAAAGATTACAGGGAGTTAGGAAGGAAGTTGGAAAGCAGGACCTCAAAGGTAGTAATCTCGGGATTACTGCCTGTGCCACGCGACAGTGAGAATAAGAATAGAATGAGCTGGAGGATAAATGCGTGGCTGAGGGATTGGAGCAGGGGCAGGGATTCAGATTTCTGGATCATTGGGACTTCTTTTCGGGGCGGGTGTGAGCTGTACAAAAAGGATGGGTTTCACTTGAATCCCAAGGGGACCATTATCCTGGCAGGCAGGTTTGATACAGCTGTTGGGGAGGGTTTAAACTAGTTTGGCAGGGGGTGGGAATCAGAATGTGAGTGCAGGGATTAAGGTAGAAGGACAAGGGCATGATGCTAAGAGTTCTGAGTTGATGAGGAAGGACAGGCAGGGGACAGAACATAATTGCAGCCAGTAAAAGGGGTTGAAATATGTCTATTTCAATGCTAGGAGTACTAGGAATAAGGAGGATGAACCTAGAGCATGGATTAGTATGTGGAACTACGATGTTGTGGCCGTTACTGAAACATAGTTGGAGGAAGGGCAGGATTGGATGATGCAGGTCCCGGGGTTCAGGTGTTTTAAAAGGAATAGGATGGGAGGTAGAAAAGGGGGGGGTAGTGGCATTGCTGGTCAGGGATAGTATCACGGCTATAGAAAGGGAGGACGCTGCAGAGGGAGTGTCCACGGAGTCAGTCTGGGTGGAAGTCAGAAATAGGAAGGGATCAATCACTGTGCTGGGAGTGGTCTATAGGCCCCCAAATAGCCCTCAGGACACCGAGGAGCAGATAAGCAGGCAGATTTTAGAATGGTGCATGAAATACAGGGTAATAGTTATGGGTGATTTCAACTTCCCTCATATTGACTGGCACCTCCTGAGTGCAAGGGGGATAGATGGGGCTGAATTTGTCAGGTGTGTTCAAGAAGGATTCCTGACACAGTATGTGGACCAGCTGACGAGAAGAGAGGCTATACTGGATCTAGTTCTGAGTAATGAACCTGGTCAGGTAACAGACCTCTTGGTGGGGGAGCATTTTGGTGAGAGTGACCACAAATCCCTTGGCTTCAGCATAGCTATGGTAAGGGATAAAATAAGACAAAATGGTAAAGTGCTTAACAGGGGAAGGGCTAACTTTGAAGGGATGAGGCAGGAACTAGCGAGAGTAATTTGGAAACAGATGTTCAAAGGGGAAAGCACAGAAGTAATGTGGGAGAAGTTTAGGAACCACTTGAGCTGGGTTTGTCTCACTGAGGCACGGAAAAAATGGTAGGAAAAGGGAACTGTGGCTGACGAAACATGTGAGGCAACTTGTCAAGAGGAAAAAGGAAGCATATGTTAGATACAAGAAGTAGGAAGTAGGAGGGGTTTATGAAAAATATAGGGTAGCCAGGAAGGAGCTAAAGAAAGGACTTTGGAGAGCTCGAAGGGGGCATGAAAAGACCTTGGCATGTAGAATTAAGGAGAACCCCAAGGTGTTCTGCGTATGTTAAGAATAGGAGGACGACAAGAATGAAGGTGGGACTGCTAAAGGATATAGAGAGGGTAACATGTACCTGGAGGCGAAGGAGGTTGGGGAGGTCCTAAATGAATACTTTACTTCAGTATTCACAAGTGAAAAGGATCTTGATCAGGATGAGGTCAAAGTAGAGTGGGCCAGTGTGCTGGACAATGTGGAGATCCTTAATCCTTAGTGCTGGATCTTCTTAAAAACATTAAGATTGATACACCCCAGGTTGTCGTGGGAATTGAGAGAAGAGATCACAGGAGCTTTAACCATGATCTTTGAATCCTCTTTGGCTGCAGGGGAAGTGCCGGAGGTCAGGAGAATGGCAAATGTAGTTCCCTTGTTTAAAAAAGGTAATAGGGAGAAACCTGGGTACTATAGACCGTTGAGTCTTGCGTCGGTGGTCTGCAAACTATTGGAAAGAATTCTTAAGGATAGGACCTACGAGCATTTGGAGAAGTACAGTCTACTCATGGATAGTCAACATGGCTTTGTGAAGGGAAGATCGTGCCTCACGAGCCTGATTGAGTTTTTTGAAGAGGTAACAAAAGAAATTGATGAGGGTAGGGCAGTGGATGTGGTCTACATGGGCTTTAGCAAAGCATTTGACAAGGTCCCTCATGAGAGACTCATCCAGAAAGTCATGAGGCATGGGATAAGTGGAACCTTGGCTATTTGGATAAAAAATTAGCTTAAAGGAAGAAAGCAGAGGGTAGTTGTGGAAGGAAAGTATTCTGCCTGGAGGTCGGAGACTAGTGGAGTGCTGCAGGGATCTGTCCTGGGACCCCTGCTATTTGTGATTTTTATAAATGACCTGGATGTAGAGGTGGAAGGATGGGTGAGTAAGTTTGCAGGTGACACGAAGATTGGAGGAGTTATGGATGGAGCTGTAGGTGGTCGAAGGTTACAAGAGGATATAGATAGGCTGCAGAGTTGGGCAGAAAAATGGCAGATGGAGTTCAATCTGGACAAGTGTGAGGTGATGCATTTTGGAAGGACAAACCAGAAGACTGAATACAGGATTAATGGTCAGTTATTTAAGAGTGTGGATGAACAAAGGGACCTTGGAGTTCAAATCCATACATCCCTCAAGGTTGCTGCGCAGGTTGATAGGGTAGTTAAGAAGGCCTATGGGTTGCTAGGCTTCATTAACGGGGGATTGAGTTCAAGAGTAGAGAGGTCATGTTGCAACTCTCTGGTGTGACTGCACTTAGAGGATTGTGTTCAATTCTGGTCACCTCATTATAGAAAGGATGTGGAAGCTATGGAGAGGGTGCAGAGGAGATTTACCAGAATGTTACCTGGATTGGAGAACAAGTCTTATGAGGCAAGGTTAGCAGAGCTGGGACTTTTCTCTTTGGAGTGTAGAAGAATGAGAGGGGACTTGATAAAGGTCTACAAGATTACGAGAGGCATAGATAGGGTGGATAGTCAGTACCCATTTCCCAGGGCACCAACAGCAAACACCAGAGGGCATATGTACAAAATTAAGGGAGGGAAGTTTAGGGGAGACATCAGGGATAAGTTTTTTTACACAGAGGGTTGAGAGTGCCTGGAATAACTTGCCAGGGATGCTGGTGGAGGCTAAAACATTAGGTGTATTTAAGAGCCTCTTGGACAGGCACATGGATGAAAGAAAAATGGAGGGTTATGGGGTAGTGTGGTTTAGTACTTTATTTTAAAAGGATTATATGGGTCTGCACAACATGGAGGGCTGAAGGGCCTGTACTGTGCTGTAGTGTTCTATGGTTTGTAATGACTTCCGGTCTGATCCTCTGTTGCTCCCAGACCAGATGGGGATGTAATTTGTCAGCGTGTTCCAGCAAAATGCAGTTAAGATGGAGGGTGGGGGTGGGGGAAGTCTTGCTTGCCTCAATCTTCTCAGGAAGTGGAGACGCTGCTGTGCCTTCCTGTTCAGGGAGGTGACATTGAAGGACCAGGTGAGGTCATCCCTGATGTGAACTCCCAGGAACGTGGTGCACTCAAGTCTCTATGAAAGAGCCATGAGGGGATGGCTCGTCTTCACCTTCCTGAACTCCACAACAATTTCCTTTGTCTTCTCCACACTCAGGATTAGGTTGTTCTTCTCACACCAATCCACCAGCCGCTCCACTTCCTCTTTACACTTGGTCTCGTCTTTGTGCTTGATAAGACCAATCACTGTTGCATTATCTGAAAAGTTGCTGACGCTTTTTGAGCTGGATCCGATGACACAGTCATGCATTAGCAGTGTGAACAGCTGCAGGCTCAGTACTCTGCCAGTGCTCCGTGTAATGGGATGAGAGACACTGCTGCCCGCGCGGACCGACCGTGGCCTTACTGTTAACAAGTGCAGTATCCAATTGCAGAGGGAGGTGTTGAGACCCAGCGAGGACCGTTTCTAGGGTATGATGGCGTTGAACGTCGAACTGAAGACTATAAACTGCAGTCTGGTATACAAGACTCCATTTTCCAGGTGGGACAGGACAGAGGCTATTGCATCATCAGTGAATCGGTTTGAGTGATAAGTGAACTGGAAGCGGTCAACGGGTCCAAAATATCCAGGAGAAAGGATCTAATTGCTCTCCGTGACCAACCGCTCAAAGCATTTCACAATGGTTGGTGCTAATGCCACAAGACGACAGTCACTTTGGCAGGTTACTGTCGCCTTCTTTGGCACTGAAATGATGGTTGCCACCTTAAAAACTGAGGGGACAGTGGTCTGTATCAGAGAGATGTTGAATATATCCGTCAGCACCTCCATCAACTAGGCTGCACAGTCTTTCAGAACTTAACCTGGTATACTATCGGCCTCCACAGCTTTGTGTGGGTTGGCTCTGGCCAAGGTCTTCCTCACCTCAGCTTCAGCCAGACAGAGTGTCTGCTCCCCTAAGGGGTGGGGGGGGGGGGGTGCCTTCCTGACCAGCACTTTGTTCTGGACATCAAACCAGGTGTTGAAGACATTTAGCCTCTCGGAGTGAAGCACCTGGTTATTGACACACAGGGTAGGCTTGTAGCCTGTAATCCTCTGAATTCCCTACCACATGCATCTCGTGTATCGCAGAAGTGGCTGCAAATTCTCTGATAATGCTCCCATTTTTCCTTCCTGATGGAACGGGAAAGCACAGTTCTTGCTTCCCGAGAGCTGTCGGAACTCCTAACCTAAAGGCAGCATCACAATCCCCCAGCCTGGCATGGGCCTCTGCGGTAAGCCATGGCTTTTGACTTGCCCACACCCAGCTGCATTTCCTAACAGTGACGTTCTCAATGCACTCCTCTTTGTAGCTGGTCACAGAATCCACATATTCCTCGACGTTAGTTTGGTTGCCATACCTAGCAATCTCCCTGAACGTTCTCCAGTTCGTATCATCAAAGCAGATCTGCAGTGCAAAGATTGCCCCCACAGGCCAGGTTCTCACCACCTTTAGAACTGGTTTGACCCATCTGATCACTGGTTCGTATGCTAGGATTAACATTACAGTTAAGTGATCTGAGAGTCCCACCAGGACCTGCACTACCAGGTTCAAGAACAGTTACTACCCCTCAACCATCAAGTTCTTGAGCAAAAGGGGGTAGCTACACTCGTTTAAGCACTCTTACCTTGTTATTTCATGCTCATTATTTATTGCTATTTACTTATATCTGGATTTGTACAGTTTGTTCCTGATGTTTACAGTTACTGTTCTATAGATTTACCTGCAGAAAAAGAAACTCAGGCTTGTGTAAGGTGACCTGTATATAGTCGGATAATAAGTTTCACTTTGAACCTTGCTCTTGATGCACATGCCACCCGTTTCCATCAGCAGGTTTGCATGAGCACTCCCCCTAGGCCAGAGGAAGAGGCGCCTGGGTGAGACCTTGGTCGCTTTGCTTGGATCGAGGATGCCAGTGTTGGCGTAGTGATGGGAATGAGTTCGCCTGTGGGGCGTCCCAGGTAAACCAAGAGGGAAAGTTTGTTTCGGGTTTGGCAGGGAAAACAAAGCCACTCCTTGGCCAAACATTCCTCCATTTCATCAGGCTTATCACCACCCTCCACCCTAAAACACACCCCAAACCAGCCCCATATCATTCTTCAGCTCTCCCCATGAACTGCCTCTTTACCCTTAAACTCCCTCCTCATACCGACGACACTGACAAAGACACTGTCCTACTGTTTTCAAGCCCTGCAGCCATCTAGGAGATCCACTTCTCCCAAGAGTCACTTGTTTTTAGTTTATCATTTCTTGCCTATTAGTTATTCTCCTGCACCTAGCGTCACTTTACACACAAGCAAACAGGTGGCTGCAAGATAATCTTACATTTACAAAGTCCCACCCAATAATTATTTGTACATTTTGCTTAGAGGATTGCTTTTATTTTTTGTGCTTATTGTGTTTTTTTTAATGATGCATTGGATCTGGAGAAACAATCGTTTTGTTCTCCTTTACACTTGCGTACTGACCACTTGCAACAAACCATCTTGAATCTTTAGCCTTCCCTTCACCTCTTAACCGCACTGAAAACCGCCCACCAGCTCTAAGCCAGCCATAACTAGATGACTTGTGAGAGAGACCTTAATTATTTGAATGGGATAGTTGAATGTCATCAGTTAACAGGCTCAAAATATTTATTCTAATTAATAACTGTTGTATTAACTTTCATTACTAAAGCTATATGACCAAGTTTAAATCTTTTCAAATATGACTAAATCTCTCCGATCAGAGACATTAAAAACAAGGAAAAAGCCTTTTGGTGGCAGCAGGGGTCCTGGTAGGACCTAGGAAGCCCCACAGCTGCAAGGCAGGGTCAAATGCAATCTGACCAACATTTCTACCAATCCCACTGCCTTTATATTTACCTGGTTCACTCCCTGATGGTGCTTCACTAACCTCATCACAAACGCTGACTGTACTCTTTTCTATAGATTCTGCCTGGCCTGCTGAGTTCTTCCAGCATCGTGTGCGTGTAGTTTCACTAACCTCATTTTCATCATGAATTGCAGAACAATACTTCAGAATGAAAACATTTTTTTTTACTTTTAGAAGGAACTAGATCTAGCTTTTCTATGTTCTCATGTCTCTCTCTATTACAATGGTGGTGTATGCTTTGCTCAAAGTTTTCAATTTCACCACTTTCTTTAACTGCACATAGCATCAAGGCCGAATTTTCTTTTGGCATATTTATCATCACAAGATGAGAACTCAGGCACGGTCATGTCCTCGTGATTGTGGCAGTGAGCAACCTGTTTGAACCACAAAAGTCCTTTTGCTTCAGATACTCCCACAGTGCTGCTGGGTATAAGATTCCAAGATTTTTATCCAGGGACGAAGTTTTTCCAAGTCACATGGTCTCCTTCTTTGACCTAGAGCCAGCACATAATAATGCCCTTTGCCCTGCTTGGATGCTGCAGTCAGAGAGGCCAATGGAGGTAACTGTACTGCACTTTGAAGACGGCCAAAATCAGTTACAATTCCACGATGTTGGTATAAGCTCTAACAGCTCGCCTGCGACTATTACTGACAGACAATATGGAAGTAATACACACATTATGCTGGAGGAACTCAGCAGGCCAGGCAGCGTCTATGGAAAAGAGTAAACAATCGACATTTCGGGACGAGACCTTTCATCAGGACTGGTTAAAAAAGAGATGAGGAGTCAGAGTAAGAAAGTGGGGGAGGGGAGGAAGAAGTACAAGGTGAAGTTAAGAGCTAGAAAGTCGATTGGTGAAAGAGATAGAGTAATTGTACTGCACTTTGAATTGACAACTACAATTCCATGATGTTGGTATAAGCTCTAACAGCTCGTCTGTGACTAATACTGAACAGGCAATATGGAAGCTTTCAGCTGGCTTGAAAGCCCAAAAGTCCTGGAGAATAGGGTAACTGCAACTACTCCCATGGCAATCTTCTAACCCCAGTACCCATCATAAACCCCCCCAAATATATTCATTTACGAAAAATACCTTATAGTTCCACAGTATCCACCCAGCGCAGTGGAGAACGTAGTACATACAAAATAACCGTGGGAATTGCAGAGGTCCAGTCTGCATAGAAGCTAATGTTCAAACAAAACACCAATCATAGCTGGTTACCACGAGGTAAAGTATTCATTCTGACATCACTCCATTATTATGACATCACAAACCATCTGTGATATCATACCTCACCACTCAGAACATATTCTTTTATACGATTCTGCCTTCTACTACCCATAATGCTTTCCCCTGACATTCCTTCTTCACTTTTCCTGCCTATCCCCTCCCTGCTTCCCCCTCCCCACCCCTTGATCTTTCCTCTGATCAGTTTTTCACCTGGCACCTTCCACCTTCCTTACAGGGTCCCTGCCCCCTCCCTCTTCAGCCCTGACGAAGGGCCTCTGCTCGTTTCCACGGTTGCTGCCCGACCTGCTGAGTTCAGCCAGCTTGTTTGTACATGTTGATTGGACCACAGCATCTACAGTGTTCTCTGTGTGTAGAACATATTCTTTGCTAAGGATTGCTGTGCATTTTCAGAGCCAGATTCACTGCCACTGGCAGATGTCGTCAAAGCTGTTGTTTTGGGTGCAGGGGTAACAAATCACAGGTAGGCCACCACAAGTCTGGAATTGGGGCCGGATTAGTGATTTTGCTGAATCACAGGTAGTTAGTTAGGTTAACAGGACAACACAAGGCAGTTTCGTCCACCTTGTAGGCCTGCCCGGGACTTGCATTTTCAATCAGTAACTAACTGACCAAACTTGTCAACAAACCCAGCAGCTGGTTCCTTGTCTGCTGGCTGTTTTTCACCACACACTGCATGAAATTTTATGTCAAGTCACAGCTTGAAACACTGAAGCCACCCTTTATTGCAATCATACTCGTAAATCAGTCTTCATGAAATAACTTAGCTTGTTCCTTCACTACCCTGACAGTTCTACACCGTCATTGACATGGAGTTTAAACCACTTTACAAGAACTTTATCTTGTTGTGAACATCTTCCATTGTTTTCCTTGTGCACATGTTTTTAAAAAAATTGCTGTTAAAGAACTGGAGCAACTTTTGTTTCATTATATCGTAAACTGTGGAAAAGCCAATGTTATGCAAGTCACAAATGCTTTTTACAGACACACCACTGTCAAATGTTTTCAGAACATTTACCTTATCTTGTATAAATAACGTATGGTGTTTATACTTTACACCATGAGAATCATTTCCTTTTTTCCTAGATAAGCAAGGGTTTAAAAAATAAATACAGAATAACACAAGGAATGACTTGCTTCATTTAAAGACTGTGCCACAACTGACCCTGCTAATGATATCACCAAAATAATGGCGACAGGGGAGATTTGAAATTAGGCCAGCGAAAACCACGCCCAAACCAGCGGTGGAATCAAGTTAGTGACTGCCGGCTTTGAGGTGGTCGACCTGATACTACAAGTTACAATTTAAAAAAACAGTGCAAAAGAGGATAGTGAGTTCCTGTTCAGAAAGCTGATGGCAGCTGGTGCGGGAGGGGGTTGGGGTGGGGGGGGGGGGGGAGAACGAAGCCATTTCTCAGATGTTGAGTGTGGATCTTCAGGCTCCTGTGCCTCCTCCCTGATGGGAGTAACAAAAAGAGGGCGTGTCCCAGATGGTGAGGGTCCTTAATGATCGATGCTGCTTTCTTGAGGCATCACCTTTGTAAGATGTCATCTTAGGTGGGGAGGCTTGTGCTCATGATGGAGTTGGCCAAAACTACAACCTTTTGAAGTCAAATGCGTTCTCCTGCATTGGTACCTTCATACCCAAATGTGATGCAACCAGTACATCTGTAGAAGCTTGGTAATCTTTGGTGACATACCAAATCTCCTCAAACTCCTGATGAAGTGTAGCTATTGGCACACCTTCATCATGATTGCCTCAATCCGGTGGGGCCCAAGACAGGACAGGTCCTCTGAGATATTGATGCCCAAGAACTTGAAGCTGCTCACCCTGTCCATTGCTAGTTCTTCAATGTAGACTGCTGTGTGTTCTCCCGACTTCCTCTTCCTGAAGTCCACAATCGTTTTAAAACAATGAAAACTAATTTCAATGAAAGGAATGTACCTAAACTACTTGTCATTCCACAAATGTCCCCGAAAATTTTATAGATCCGGCCATGCATGATTTGCAAATAATTTGAAGGTTTCAGCCTTGGAAAAACTTGACTTAGAAATTGAGCATATCTACATGAAATGTTGTCGTAGAAAAGCAGCATCGAAAGTTCCCCACCATCCAGGCCGTCCTCTTTTTTTGCTGCTGCCATCAGGTATAAGGTACAAGTGCCTCAAGACACACACCAGGTTCAAGAATAGTTACCACCACGCAATCAACAAGCTCTTGAACAAGAGATGAGAACGACACTCATCTATTGAGATGTTCCCACAATCTCACTTTAAGGATTCTTTATCTTGTTATTTCCTGTATTTATTACTGATTTATATCCTCACAGTTTGTCTTCTGCTCGCTGCTTTCTCCTTCACTGATCCTGTTTACAGTTACTATTCTATAGGTTCGCTGAGTTGCCCACAGGAAAAAGAATCTCAGGGTTGTATGTGGTGACATGTATGTACTTTGAAAAATTCTACTTTGAACTTTGACCAAACAATTTGAAGATTACTGCCTTAGAAAAACTTGACTTAGAAATGTTAAGAATGAAGGGAAGAAATGAACTGAAAACAAAACTAATTACTACACACATACATGAACGTGCAGATGTTTGCCATCTATGGAAAAAGACAGTCACATGGGAACATAATGCCGTCATTCTCTTCCTCAAAAAAGCGGATGGACTGGTTATTAGATATTTATGGATACAGATTATCTAGGAAGGATAGCGTACACTGTTGATCTGGCAGAATATTACTGTGCTGGAGACTTGTTTAAGTCTAGAAGTAACAGAAACATTAACACAGCTGGGTGTTTTTTTTTTTACAGGTCACTGAACAAATTACAAGGAAATACAAAATCTAGAGTGGCTATAAAATGGGGGCTTTAATTACATTATGTAAGCTGAGATAATAATTGATATTATTTCTAATGTGTCCAGAAATATATTCCAGCCGAAGGAAGGAAGCATTACCACACCCACACAATGCTGGAGGAATTCAGCAGGCCAGGGAACGTCTAAGGAAGAGCAAACAGTCAACATTTTGGGCTGGGCTGGAAAGGAAGAGAAGTCAGAGTAAGGTGGGCAGGGTTAGGGAAAGAGAAGAAGTACAATGTGTGCAGGGGAGGAGGCGAAGTAAAGAGCTGGGAAGTCACTTGTCAAAAGAGATAAAAGGGCTGGAGAATGGGGAATCTGATAGGAGCAGTCACAAGACCATGGAAGAAAGAGGAACACCGGGGGGTGTGATGAGCAGGTAGGGACATAAGGTGAGAGAGGGAAACGGGGAATGGGGAATGGTGAAGGAGGCAGCATTGCTGGATCTAGTTCTGGGAAAGAGTTGGGTCAGGTGCACCAACTTTCATCAGGAAATAGTGATCACAACATCATAAAATTGATGTTAGCTAAAGAGAATCATCAACCTAATTAATTGGAAAGCCAATTTCTGTGGTTGAGTGTGAATCTAGCATCATGTTCACTGCAGACACTGTGGACCCATTCCTGTGCTGCAATGTTCCTCTGTATATTGAGCTGGTCTTTTTTAGTGTCTATAATTTTACCTACGTTCATACCATCAGCAAACGTATCATATTATAGACATGTGCACATGGCAAGCAAAGATCCCAGCTGTGATCCCTACGATAGACCACCCTTTACAGAGTTTGGTCAGGAAAACAACCCAATGCCACTACTTTTGGAGACAGTGGATACATTAAAAAACATTGATTCCCATGGAAATATGAGAAAAGTTTGGTGTACTTGGCAACAGAACAGGATCATCTCTAAGGTGCTGAAGGAGGTAGAATGAAGTCGTAGAGTAGGGCCCCAACCATAATCTTTTGATGCTCTTTAGATATGGGAATGAGGTGTGAGGGACGGGAAGGGAGGGGGTGCAGGGGCAGAGCTCTGGAGCGTTCAGGAAGGGAAGTAAGGATAAGTCCAGCTAATAAATTTTAACCTTAGGATGGGGAAAGCCGTTGGAAAATACTGATTAAAAACAGGATTAACAGACACCTGGAGCAAAACTGATTAATTAAGACAAACTAGTACTTAATTGTTCAGGGAAAATCATGTTGAACCAATTTGCCTATTTTTTTTGATGAGGTAGCCAGTGGATGAGGGCAATACATTCAATGTGATGTAGACGGACTTTCAAAGCTTTTGACAAGGTGTACCTTAACAAGATTCTGAGCCAAACTGATGAACGAGGCATACAAGGCATGCTGATAGCATGCTTATGAAGCTGGCTGAAAAAACAATGATGTTCAAAGTAAATGTATTATCAAAGTACAAACTGTGTATGTCACCATATACAATTCTGAGATTCGTTTTCTTGTGCGCATACTCAATAAATCTATAGAATAACAACTATATCAGAATCAATAAAAGAGCGCCCAACCAGAGTGCAGAACAAACTGTGCAAATGCAAAAAGAAAAAACAGATGAGCAATAAATACCGAGAACGTGAGATGGCATGTTGTAGTGGATGTTTCTTTTGAGGGGCAGGGGGACAGAGATTTGCCAAATTGCTTATTTCAATTTATTTTAATAGCTCCATTAAGATCGATCCCAGACTATTCAACCTTTCCTTACAACCTCCTCATTATAAGACAATAAGAGGCATATTAGAGTGGACATCCGGCAACTTTTATCCCAGGGCAGAAATGGCTAGTATGAGAAAGCAGAACTTTAAGGTAACTGGAGGAAAGTATGGGGGGGTGGGGGGTTGGGGGGGTGGGTGGGTGGGGGGAATGTTAGAGCTTTTTTTTAAAAAAACATACAGAATGGTAGGTGCATGGAAAGAACTGCCAAGGGTACTGGGAGGGGGCAGATACATTGGGGGCAATTAAGAGACTCTTACAAAAGCATGTGAATTAAAGACAAATCTGGGTGGCAACGTAGCATAGCAGTTAACGTAATACATTTTAGCGTCAGCATTTCCAGGTTGAATTCCCACTGCTGTCTGTAAGGAGTGGGTTCCCTTTTACATTCCAAAGGCGCAAAGATTAGGGTTGGTAAATTGTATATGCTATGTAGGCACCGGAAACATACTTGCGGGCTGCCCCCAGCACATCCTCGGACCATGTTGGCTCTTAATGCAAACAATGCATTTCTCTGGATGTTTTGGTGTACATGTGAAAAATAAAGATAATGTTTGCTTGTTAAAAATGGAGGCATTTGTGGGCGGGAAGCACTGGATTGACCTTGGAGTAGGTTAAAAGTTGGCACAACATTGTGGGCCAAAGGGCCTGTACTGAGGTGTATTGTCCTGTGTTCAACTATGTATTGTGAACTGTGAAGCAGATAGTGATAAACTGCAGTAAGATATTTGCAGGGGCTGGTGGAATTAGCAGACATATGGCAGGTACAGTTTAATGCCAAGTAATGAGAGGCGATACATTTTGGTGGGATGAATGCAGAAAGGAAATAGAGAAGGCAGGATGCAGCTGTACAAGAGGTGCAGGTAACTGGGGGTACATGAAAGTGTCAGAAAAGGTTTAGAAAGGGAGATGCATAATTCTGGGATTTATCATTAGAGTCAGAGATAAAACCCGGGAGGTTGTGCTGAACTAGCTCCACCTCAGCTGAAGTTCCAGGTACAACTGTGACTGAATGATGTGAAGGCATTAGAGGAACTAGGGAAGATTTTGGGAAAAACAGCTAGGGCAAGGAATCACATTTACAAGAGATTAGAGGCTAGGTCTGCTTTCTTTGAAAAGACTAAGGGGAGAAGACTGGCACGCTGCAATCATTGCGAGGAGTTGCTTGCTTGGCGAAGGCAACACAAGGTTTGAAATAAAGTTTGGGGCCTTTTAGTGGGCTGCTATCACAATGGTCTCTAAGGACTAGATAGGGTGGCTATAGTGAGGGAGTCTCAGACCAGAGGGCACAACCTCAGTATAGAGCACGTCCATTTTGAACAGAGATGAGGAATTTCCTTAGCCAAAGTGTAGTGAATCTGTGGAATTCATTGCCATAAACAGCTGTGGTGGCCAAGACACAGGGTATATTTAAAGGGGAGGTTGACAGGTTCTTGATTAGTCAGGGCATCAAAGGTTACAGGGAGAAAACAGAATGGGGCTGATGGGCTGAATGGCCTAATTATGCTCTTATGTCCTATGGAAAATTGACAAAGTAATAAAACAACGGGTTGAGTAAACAGAGGATAGAACATCACAGCACAATACAGGCCCTTTGGCCCACAATGTTATGCCAACCTTTTAACTGCTCCAGGACCAATCAAACCCTTCCTCTCTTCTGTCATTCATGTGCCCATCTAAGAGTCTCTTAAATGCCCCTAAATATATCTGCCTTCATGGGAGGCTATACCCATTGGTGAAACAATTGAGGACTAGAGTTTAAAAAAAAATAAAAGGGAAGACAACTAATGATGAAATAAAGAAAAACTTGGATGAAACATGCCGCTGAACTCTGTATTGCAGAGTCTGCAGATGCTAAAAGGAGATTCTGTTTTGCTTTAAAAGGAAATTGCAGAAATATATAGTGCAGAAAAATGTGCCAGGCTGCAGAGAGCAGGCTGGCTCTGAAAGAAAACCGGCACAGGCTCAATGAATGGCCTCCTTCCTTGCCGTACCATTTCATGATTTCAAGAATTCTAGAGCATGGAATACAAAGGGGAAAAAAAATTGCCAAAGCAGCAGTAAAAGAAATCAGAGGAACTTAAACCCAAGTTAAATTTGGAGGAGATTCTAAAGCAGGAAAAGAAGTTGCTTTGCTTTGATAGACAGGAATGGTGCAGCAATCCACTTGACGAATCAGAACGTAGACCCATTCAGGCGGCAGCAAAGGGGTCTGCTCTACTGCCAAGACCCAGACACCCTTTAAGAAAGTCAAGAGCTGAGGGGAGATGAGAATGGGGGTTGCTGGGGAGCTACACATCCAGCTCTTGGACAAGAAAGGTAAATTAGGTATTGAAAGATTGATTTGAACTCGGCCGAAGACCTTTACTCCATAGCTAGTGACTCTAATCCTTCACCTTCCAGACAACTCTTGGACTCCATCTTGAGTACTGTCGGGGGAGGGAGTTGCTACCTGGGGGAAGCAACAGCAGCCATGCCTCTGGCACTGAGGCTCAGGAAGGGTAGGGAACTGGAGCGGGTTCAGATAGGCAATTCTGTGGGCATTAAAAAGAAACGTGGATGGTAGTTTGCCTGTCAGGTGCCAGGGTCTGCGATGTTTCTGAACGTGTCCACGATATCCTGAAAAGGGAGGGTGAGCAGCCCGAGGTCATGGTACATATTAGTACCAACGACAGGTAGAAAAGAGGAGGAGGTCCTCAAAACAGAATACAGTACAGGGAGTTAGGGAGGAGGCTGCGAAGCAGGACCTCAAGGGTAGTAATCATGGCATTGCTGCCCATGCCACTCAGCAGTGAGGATAGGAATAGAATGAGGTGGCAGATAATTGCTTGGCTGAAGAATTGGAGTGGGGGCAGATGGGACCTGTATAAAAGGGACGGGTTGCACTTGAATCCAAGGGGGACCAATATTCTTGTGGGCAGATTTACTAGAGCTGTTGGGAGTGGTTTAATCTAATATCAGGTTGGTGCCGGATCGCAAGAGAGGGAATTTGTTGAATGTCTATGAGATGGCTTTTTAGAGCAGATTATGCTTGAGTCTGTTAAGGGAAAGCTATCTTAGATTGGGTGTTGGGCAATAACCCAGACCTTATTAGGGAGCTTAATGTACAGGAACCCTTAGAAGGCAGTGATCATACCATGACTGCAGTCTGGGAGGGAGAAGTGCAAGTCACATGCATCACTATTGCATTGGAATCAAGGGAATTACAGAGGGATAAGAGAAGAGCTTGCTCAGGTGGTTTGGAGGGGGATACTGGCAGGGATGACAGCAGAGTAGAGATGGCTGAAGATTCTGGGAATAGTTCACAAGGCGCAGGATAGATATGTCCCACAGGAATTCTCAAATGGCAGGGGTAGGCAACTGTGACTGACAAGGGAAGTTAAGGACTGCATAAAAGCCAAGGAAAGGGCATACAAGTTAGCAAAAGTGAGTGGGAAGTCGGATGGCTGGGAAGTTTTTAAAATTCAACGAAAGCCAACCAAAAAAAGCTATAGATGGGAGTCCATAGAGGGGAGGCTAGTTTCTGTGATGTGCTAAGCTGCGTCCACAACTCTCTGCTGTTTCTTACGGTCATGTGCTGAACAGTTGTCATACTAAGCAGTTATACATCCAGACAATGCTTTCCAATGGCATATTGATAAAAGAAATGGCAAGGATCAACAGGGGGATACCTCCTGAGGAAGTAGAGGCATTGGTGAGCTTGCTTGGCCGCAACATCAACGTGGTTGGACCAGGACGGGCTATTGATAATGCTCAGATCTTGGAACCTGAAGTTCTTAATCTCAATACTGCTGATGACGACAAGACCACGCGGACTGCACTCCCCCCTCCCCGTTTGCTTTCTGAAGTCAACAACCAGCTCTTTTGTTGAGACCAAAGACAAAGTTGTCACAATACCATGTCACCACCAGGGGTGGCAAACCTATGGCAGCATGCAGTGCCACCACTCGATTCTTTAAAACGCACCGTAATAAAACAGCTGCATTGTGATTACCTTTGCTGCCAAATGAGGCAGCAAATGATTTTTAGAACCCGAGAACAGTGAGATGTTTTCACAAGAAAGTTCTCACGCCAGCTTGGTGTCAGATAAAAGGTTATGAGAACACCTCACATTGGATGATACGTTTTGGAATTCACACAGACCTGGTGTACGCATCAGTACATACTTGGTTAGTAAAGAGTTGGGCCAGCTGCCCTTGGCTTCGCTCTGCTTATGTATTTTTCTTGCTGTTTATGAGTGAACTCTGGACAATTACAGTAAATACATGTAGTTTAACACCACCATGAATATTCGCACAAGTTGCTCCCCCCACCCAGTGATGAACTTGGTCAAGTCTAACTAAGGAGTAAACTTACTGATGAAACTACTTCTATAGCTGTCAAAACAACCAAATACAAGCCAGCTAAAAATTATTTGTCAGTGTCAGTACAACAATAAAAGCCTCACAGAGAATAACTGTTGTGTATTTAATACTTCAGTAATGTTTGAGTAATCTTGTAAATATATTGGTTAAGATTTTTGTTTAAGTAACTTATTACGGTTTATATATTTAACAAGGTGAACTGAATACGCTCATCACACTACTGCTGATATGACCACACCTGAAAGTAAATTCGAAGTTAGACCCGCATTTTGGACTCCTGTGTTTTCCTTTAAACTAGTTTAATGTGTTTAAAAGTTGGCTTAATGTTCTTAATGTATATTTGTATTTTTTCAATCTTTTATGAATATGAAAAGCTTATAATTTCATATTCACGATTTTTATTTTGTAATACACAAGACATAGGAGCAGGATTAGGCCATTTGGCCCATCGAGTCTGCTCTGCCATTCAATCATGGCTGATTTATTGTCCCTCTCAACCCCATTTTTCCTGCCTTTTCCCTGTAACCATTGACTAACCCTTACTAATCAAGATCATAGCAACCTCTGCTTTAAATATACCCAATGACTTTGCCTCCACAGTCATCTGTGCAATAAATTTAGCAGATTCACCATCCTCTGGCTAAAGAAATTCCTCCTCATCTCTGTTCTAAAAGGACACCCTTCTTTTCTGAGGCCAAGTCTTCTGGTCCTGGACTCCCTTATGTGAAGTACAATACTACTTAGAAATGATGTTATTTTTCAATTGCCTTTTTAAAATATTAATAATTTTTGAACAAGTTTTTGAAAATACCTAATTTATTTTGATCTCTTTTGTACTTTTATTCATAGTAAAACAGTGAATACACATAAATAAGACAACAAGACCCATACTTTTCCCTTTAAAAAGTCCATAATTATTGTTACTAATTCACTAATCAATGATAATTTCTGCTCAAAGTTATTATGGCATTCAAGAGAATAGTTTTAGGTTATCGCCGCTTTGAGCGTAACCTCTCAAAAAAGGCTCACACCCTTGGACTAGGCTATTTCTTTCCTGTGGTTTTGTTTCTTATAGTTAAACCAGGCCCCAGATTGTCCAACAGATCTATGGAAAGATTTAAAACTTGCCTTCTCACATATGACTGACTCGGTCACCCAAAGGACAGCATTCAACCTCTGGCAGCCCTTTCAAGCAGTTACTTCAATTAACCTACCTCCTGATTCACCTTCACTTTGAGAGACTGAAGAAATTCAGCACATATCCATTGGCTCATCTATTTTTTATATATATACAGATTTGTCACAGAAAACATCCTATCGGGTTGTATCAAGGCAACTACTCTGGCCAAGGGCGCAAGGAACTGCACTGTTTCGTGAATAATTACCTCCTTTCCATGGACTCTGTCTACACTTCTTTCTATCTCAGTTAAGCAGCCAACATAATCAAAGATCCCCATTTACCCCTTACCTTGTCTCTTCTCCCCCTTTCCTATTGGATAGAAGATACAAAAGACCAAATGCCCATCCAATCCGACCCAAGAGCAGCTTCTATCCTGGACCTCAAGATGGACCTCACAATCTACTTCCTCCTGGCCCTTGTCCCTTTGCATTGGCCTCTCTCTGCTGCTCTTTATTCTGCATTGTGTTGTCGCGTTCCCTCAATGTGATGCTGGTCCCGTTGTCATGTCAAACAGATTTTTTTTTCACTGCAGCTGGTACATATGAAAATGAAAAACTAATTCTCAGGACTGGAAAGGAAGGGGACAGACCTAATGAAGTCCTAAAAAGAATGGGGCAGCCCCAATGATGGGTTTCAGCCCGAAACATCGACTGTTTATGCCCCTCCTTTAATGCAGCCTGACCTGCTAAGATTCTCTAGAATTTTGTGCATGCTGCCCAAGATTTCCTGTGACTGTGGAATCTCAGGTCTACCTTGCAAATTTCTCTTTCCAACAATTTCCTATTATATACGTATATAGATGAATTCACAGATTTACAGATTCCAAAAACATTACAATGTGGTCTGTTTAAAAATATTCTTGATACCTTCTTGTCTTTTTGTCAATTACTTTAAAGCTCTGTCCTCTCGTCACCAATTCTTCTGGAAGCAGTTTCTTGCATAGCCTTTCAAAACTCTCCAGGACTTTGAAAATCACTCTTAAATTTTCCCTTAACCATCTCCACTCTGATCAGGACTAGCTGCATTACTGTAGGATTACTGCTCTCATCCGCGGCATGAATGTATTCCACCTGTTCCAGAAGTAGATGGGTGCTTGGAGCATGATGATGTCCTAGTATTTTTCCCGGGGGCCCCCAAGCGGTTCCCCAACTACCCATATCCCTTCTTTGACTGCAATAAGGCACCTAGGCATGCACCCCAATGCCTTGGCAACCTTTCTGGAGTGCAGTGCCCAGACATGGACACCACTCCAGCAAAGGTCTAATCACTGGCTTTGTAAAAAGTTGCACATGAATTACTTGCTTCACAAACAGAACGAAAGTACAGCTTACAATACCCTTGATATCTGTGGCTCAGCTGACTTAAGTTGCTTCCAAAATGCATCAGTTCCCTCTTAATCCTGTATTAGGGCAAGAGGGTAGAGATAGGTCTCTACCAAAGGAGGTGTAAGGCACTTCTTCCCTCCGCTAACATGCAGGTCACCCTTGGGCAGTGGCAGTGTGAAGCATCTGCTTAGCTGCCCCCCCCCCCCCGATTAGGGTCACATAAAGCCAAAGGAGTAGGTGGTGCATAACACAAGTCCTGTTTGATGCCAGGCAGACAATCTCTGAAGAGTATTGATAATGGCTGGTATAACCCATCTTGTAAACACACAGCCCAGAAGGCAAACAACTACTGTAGTAAAATTTGCCAAGAAGAATCACTGTCATAGATCAGACCATGATTGCCCATGTCATACGATGTGACACGGCACATGACGAACGATCCTGTATTAAATTTCACCTATCATTTCATCAGGCCTTGCCCGTCCAAGGTCAGTTAGCAATCACCTTTTTCCATACGAGTGAGAACATTGCTTAGATTATTAAGATCCATCCACCTCTCCAGCCAAGTATCACTACAGTTTCCAAGCACTTGGGTAATGACTGACGAGAGTTGACTTTAGATAGAGAGAAGTATTCACCTGCCACTCTAGGGATGATAGATGGTTTTTTTATTATTGGTATAAGGCAGGCCCAACAATCACACAGTCTTAGCCCGAAATCTGGGAACTGCATCTCTCCAGAACTGGAACACAAAGCCCAGGAGACACACTTGCACCAAACACATCTTTTACTCATTGGGCAAGCTGGGAGCATTCCTAAAGACATCAACTCATTCCAGGAGGAAGGGCAACAGCCATGGGAATAACATCAGGAAATATCCAACCATTAGACCATGGATAGTGGGTGAGATGTTGAAATTGGCTGTAATCACCAATAGAGCCTCCTTGGACAGTTTGTTCACCTTGACCGAGTGGGAAACATACAAAGGCAGATGAGTTAGGGAAGGTGTGGTGGTTGGGTGGAGGAGAGAGGTGGTGGGAGTGAGGGGGGGGGGAGAAAGAGTAGATGGGAGTGGGGTGGAGAGTGAATGGGAATAGAGGGGAAAGGGGGGAGGTGAAAGGGGTGGTGAGGGGGAGAGGAGGGGGAGAGGAGGGGGAGAGGAGGGGGAGAGGAGGGGGAGAGGAGGGGGAGAGGAGGGGGAGAGGAGGGGGAGAGGAGGGGGAGAGGAGGGGGAGAGGAGGGGGAGAGGAGGGGGAGAGGAGGGGGAGAGGAGGGGGAGAGGAGGGGGAGAGGAGGGGGAGAGGAGGGGGAGAGGAGGGGGAGAGGAGGGGGAGAGGAGGGGGAGAGGAGGGGGAGATGAAAGGGGTGGTGAGGGGGAGATGAAAGGGGTGGTGAGGGGGAGAGGAGGGGAGAGGAGGGGGAGAGGAGGGGGAGAGGAGGGGGAGAGGAGGGGGAGAGGAGGGGGAGAGGAGGGGGAGAGGAGGGGGAGAGGAGGGGGAGAGGAGGGGGAGAGGAGGGGAGAGAGGAGGGGAGAGAGGAGGGGAGAGGAGGGGAGAGGAGGGGAGAGAGGAGGGGAGAGAGGAGGGGAGAGAGGAGGGGAGAGGAGGGGGAGAGGAGGGGGAGAGGAGGGGGAGAGGAGGGGGAGAGGAGGGGGAGAGGAGGGGGAGAGGAGGGGGAGAGGAGGGGGAGAGGAGGGGGAGAGGAGGGGGAGAGGAGGGGGAGAGGAGGGGGAGAGGAGGGGAGAGGAGGGGGAGAGGAGGGGAGAGGAGGGGAGAGGAGGGGAGAGGAGGGGAGAGGAGGGGAGAGGAGGGGAGAGGAGGGGAGGTGAAAGGGGTGGTGAGGGGGAGAGGAGGGAGAGAGGAGGGAGAGAGGAGGGGAGAGGAGGGGAGAGGAGGGGAGAGGAGGGGGAGAGGAGGGAGAGAGGAGGGGAGAGGAGGGGGAGAGGAGGGGGAGAGGAGGGGGAGAGGTGGGGGAGAGGAGGGAGAGGAGGGGAGAGGAGGGGAGAGGAGGGGAGAGGAGGGGAGAGGAGGGGAGAGGGGAGAGGAGGGGAGAGGAGGGGGAGAGGAGGGGAGAGGAGGGGGAGAGGAGGGGGAGAGGAGGGGAGAGGAGGGGGAGAGGAGGGGGAGGTGAAAGGGGTGGTGAGGGGGAGAGGAGGGGGAGTGAAAGGGGTGGTGAGGGGGAGAGGAGGGGGAGAGGAGGGGGAGAGGAGGGGGAGAGGAGGGGAGAGGAGGGGGAGAGGAGGGGAGAGGAGGGGAGAGGAGGGGGAGAGGAGGGGGAGAGGAGGGGGAGAGGAGGGGGAGAGGAGGGGGAGGTGAAAGGGGTGGTGAGGGGGAGAGGAGGGAGAGAGGTGGGGAGAGGAGGGGGAGAGGAGGGGGAGAGGAGGGGGAGGTGAAAGGGGTGGTGAGGGGGAGAGGAGGGAGAGAGGAGGGGAGAGGAGGGGGAGAGGAGGGGGAGAGGAGGGGGAGGTGAAAGGGGTGGTGAGGGGTGAGATTGGTGGGGGTCAGGGAACGGAGGGGAAGGTGTGGGGATATTGTTAGTGTGTGGCGGGAGAGGGAAAGGGGAAGTTGTCGGGCCCATGACCTGATGGCTGGTGCGGGGAGGAAGGGTGGGCTGGCCTGGTCGCCCCTACCGACGTGGACGTTCTTAGGCTCGGGACGTGCAGATGCCGGGGCCGGGGCCGGGGCGGGAATCCGCAGGAGCGCGCCTGCTTGGTCACTCACCCATCGCCCGCTGCCACCGGCCCACTCCGGCCCGGCTCCGTATCCACTCCAGTCCCCGATGTCGGTCCGCAGCCTCTGCCGGCGCCGCCTCTCGCTGAATCGGGCCGCAGCTCCCCGCCCGGCCGAGTGCGCAGGGAGGGCGAGGGCGAGAGAGAGACCCCCGCCCCTTAAAGGGCCCGCGCCCCTGCCGCACCGTCGCCCCTGTCCGTCGGCAGGACCTCAGACAGCTCTCCCACCGGCTGCACCGTCCTCCCCTCTGCACAGCGCCGGGGAACACCGCGGAAGGCGGGCCTGATGGCGGCCGTGGAGGCAGCAGGTTACAATAACCTTGCAGATGGTTCCTTCTGCTATCCAACGGGAAAGACGAGGCAATCCGAAAGTGTTGACTTAATACTAATATTCTCGTCGCGAGAACCGCCACTTCCTCGTGGGATGACGAGTGCGGTTTCGACGGCTTCGTGCTGTACAACGGTCAGAGGAGGAGTGGGGTGCAAAGTTAAAGCGACAGGCAACTGAAAAGCGGTCACCGTTATGTATGGGATTTCTCCAGTACAGACAGCGCATCGTGAACATCAGATGCAATGCACCAAACTGTTTTAAAAAAAAAACTGCCAACGAAACACTGCTTCGCGGGGAAGTTGTGTCTGGGGCCCTGAACACTGGGAAGGGGGGAGAAAAAGGTTCAAAGTTTTTCACCTCCTGTGGTGTCTGGAGAAGGAGAGCGAATGTTGGGGACGACTGAAGGGTGAAACAGGGAATTGCCGAAAGGCGTGTCCAGTGCTATCTCCACCTTGGAAGCGGCCGAAACATCAGAGTGTGGCGGCTGGTGGTGTGGAGGGTTTACCAAGGGAAACTACCCTTACGCAGGTGGTGGAGGTTTGGAGTGAGGAGAGAAGTGTAGCCACTAATGTAGGTAAAGAGGGAAACCACCGTTGAGGAAACACGAAGACAGATAAACTGCAGATGCTGGAATTTAACAGCAAAAGCTCTCAGAAAAGCTGGAAGAAGTTTGCGGATCTGACAGCAATTGTGGAGCATCTATTTTTATCCCCCCCCCCCATCTTCCGTAGTTCAAGGAGGGGCATGCACACACATGGGCCCCTAGCTGTGTCTGCCTTTTGGTGAGTTACACGGAGGTATTCTTGTTCCGAGCCTTTTCTGACGCAACATCAACCTCCTCCAGCAAAGCACGTCGACCTACAGAAATCATCAAGTCATCACCTTTGTCCTCTCACTCATCTGGACCATCTCGGAAACTTTTTCTGGATCTCAGTGCGCCCGGCTCAGGAAACAGATTGCCACTGACACCTTTTATAATCCCGCCATCCCACACAAACTCACCTGTTTATCCAGTTGCCTTCACTATTCACTTTTCCTATGTCACCTCACCACGCCCTCGTACTGGCAGTCTTAAGGTTCAAAGTAAACTTACTTCCTGCTTGGTACTAATGCCAAAATCAAGCAGTTGCTCTCTTTCAAAGATCTCGAGAAAGTCATCCACGCCCTTATATCCTCCCGCTTGGACTACTCCAACTCCCTGTATACTGGGATTAGTTAGTTGTCCCTGTCTCGTCTGCAACAGGTCCAGAACGTCGCAGCCAGGCTCCTGACAGGTGCCCGGAAGAGGGACCATATTACTCCTATCCTGGCCTCCAGTACGGTTCAGAATTGATTTTAAGATTCTCCTGTTTGTTTATAAAGCCCTAAGTGGGCTACCCCCCCCCCCCCTATATCACAGACCTCTAACCTCTTATTCTACTTCCTGGTCCCTCAGGTTGGCTGACTTAGGGCTCCTGGCTGTCCCGCGATCTAAACTTAAGTTCAGGGGTGACCACGCCTTTGCTGTTGCAGACCCTAGACTGTGGAACAGCATTCCCCTCCCTATCAGATCTGCCCCCTCCATCGACTCTTTTAAATCCAGGTTCAAAACTTACTTGTTTGAATCCTCCTGCTATGGCTGATTTTTGGCTTGTGCCCAGGCCCTTGTGTTGTTTCTGTAGTGCCTTTAGGCCGTTTGCCTTGCTGGTTATGTCTGTTTTTTGTATTTGTGATTTTAGCTACCTGCTCTGACCTGTACAGCACTTTGGTCAATGTGGGTTGTTTTTAAATGCGCTATATAAATAAATTTGACTTGACTTATTATCAAAGTACATGTGCACTCAGTGGCCACTTTATTAGGTATACTAACTACTCATTAGTATCAGCCAGTAATGTGGCAGCAACTCAATGTATAAAAGCATGCTGACATGGTCAAGAGGTTCAGTTGTTGTTCAGATCAAACATCAGAATGGGGGGGGATGTAATCTAAGTGACTGTGACTGTGAAATGATCGTTGGTGCCAGATGGGGTGGTTTCAGTATCTCAGAAATTGTTGACCTTCAGGGATTTTCACACACAACAGCCTCTAAAGTGTACCGAGAATAAAACATCTAGGGAGTGTCAGTTCTGTGAGCAAAAATGCTGTGTCAATGAGAACAACCACACTGGTTCAACCTAACAGGAAGGCTGCTGTAACTTAAATAACCACACTTCAAAGCAATGGTATGCTGAAGAGCATCTCTGAACACACAACACATTGAACCTTAAAGTGAATGGGCTACAGCAGCAGAAGACCATCAACATACTCAGTAGCCACTTTATTATGCATCTTGAAATTCATTTTCTTGCAGGCATGTGCAGGAAAATAAACAAAATTTATGAAAAATGTATTAACTACGACTGGCAAACAAAGACAAACTGCAAATAAAAAAATACTGAGAACGCAAGTTCTGAAGAGTCCTTGAAAGCGAGTCTATAGGTCATAGAATCAATTCAAAGTAGTGGTGATTGAAGTTATCTATGTCAGTTCAGGAGCCTGATGGTTGTAGGCTAATAACTGCTCGAAGTTGGAGGTGTGGGACCTAAGGCTCCTGTACCTCCGACCTTTTGGCAGCAGCGAAAAATGAGCACATAGAAAGCAAGTGTAAGACAGAGAGAACTAGGTTCAACTAAAGTGCCTAGATCAACAACCCTGTGCCTTCCTCCATTGTTTAACATAGAACAGTATAGCATAACACATCCTTCTGCCCACGATATTGCACCATCCTTTTAACCTACTCCAAGATCAACCTAATGCTTCCCTCCCATATAGCCTCCATTTTTTCTTTCATCCATATGCCTATCGAAGAGTCTCTTAAATGCCTGCAATATGCCTGCCTCTACCACCAGGCTGTGCATTCCACACACTTACCATTCTGTATAAAATAACAAATCCCTATACCTTCCTCCAATTACCTTAAAAATATGCCCTCTCATGTTGGTCATTTCTGTCTCGGAAAGGTTGTGTTGGCTGTCCACTCTATCAATGCCTCTTGTCATCTTGATATTTATTTATCTACCCTGGCCTTTTGTGGCACGCCATACAGCAACCCCCGATTTAACCCTAGTTTCCTGATTTAACCGGAATAATTTAAAATGACCCACTAACCTACCGACTGGCACATCTTTGGATTGTGGGAGGAAACCAGAGCACCCGGAGGAAACCAACCCATGCAGTCAGAGGGAGAACATATAAACTCCTTCCAGGCAGCAGTGGGAATTGAACCTGGTACCATAAAGTGTTGTGCTAGCCACTACACTACTGTGTCGCCTCATGTACACTTCTATAAAGTTACTTCTTGTCCTCCTCTGCTCCAAAGAGTAAAGCCCTAGCTTGTTCAACCTTTCCTCATATGACGTGCTTGCTAATCCAGGCAGCATCCGGGTAAATCTCCTGTGCACCCTCTCTAAAGCTTCCACATATTGCATAAGGAAGGGACCAGAACTGAACAGAATACTCCAAATGATACTTACTGTCAACTTTACAGTGGCAGAGCTGGTAAATTAACAGAATTTGAGTATGTAATTCCTGTATGTTTGTTCTGTGATATGAGAACAGGTTTACAGTGAAATGACTTTCCTGTAACTAGATTCACACATAATTGCACATAATGCCCTTATTCTGTGTATTTAACAACTACCCCAAGGCTTTCTCACATTAATTTGCACAAAAACTGATACTGAGCCAAAGGAGGAGCTGGAATAGTGAGCAAAATATAACAGAAGGCTTGGTTTGAAGGGAAGGTACAACATTTGAGAAGTAACTATCTTGATGAGAATTCAAACTGCCATGGCATGGAAGTCTATGGACTGAATGGTGGTAAATGAGATCAGTATAGAAGGGTACTGGATGGTCAGTATGGACATAGTGGGCTGAAGGGCCTGTTATTCCAGAATGTAAAATAGATGAAGAACTAGCTACCACTGGTGTTTGTGCAGCTCATAATCTTGGGTGGTTATAAATAACAATGGATGTCCTGGCAGGAGTGGGGGAGCAGAGATAAAGGTGACAACAATTTAAAATTGGAGGCCTTGGTGGAATTAGATCAGTGAGCAGAAGAGTCCTGATAAGTAGCGAGAAATAGGAAGCTGGTCAGGAGTGTCTCGGAATGGAGTTCATCAACAGGTGAGTTCATACTGGAAATTGGTGGTGCTATGGAAGAGGAAGTTCACGATGATGGGTAAGGTGTAAAATTCAAGAAGAAACATAACATTGCTTGCAAAGAGACTCATTCAGTCTAAGCCAATGTGCAGGACTGGGCAGGGGGAATGGAGTCCAATGGCAGTTTAAATGGGGAGAAATTAAAACGGGGGAGCAGGAATTGAATTTCTGGTAAGGACAAAAGCCAACAGCTTTGATATTTGTGATATTCCACTGGAAAAAAATGACTGCTTCTGAAGTGTTCGCTACAGATCAGCAGTGACGAGGTGGAAGATTGTTTGTGAAACTTTACATCAAACTTCCCGAAAGGTGCAGCTTTTTAAGGAGATTTACTAAGCAATCCTCCAAAAGGACAACTTGTCATGGCTTGGAGGTTTGCCTACCTCAATGACTCGGAGAGCCATGTTGGCTGGAGTCAGGGCTTTACGCTTTGGCCCTTGGTAGGGTCACCCGTGCCAAACAGGTCAAAGGGTAGAGTGGTCCACCGCTCAGCAAGGACAACTCCGAATGGCAAACCCAAATTGTTATGGAAACAGCAATGGAGATTCCTTCTACATCTGAGTGTGATGTATTCCCAAGCCTCCACCCGGGACCTGTGTGACTGAAAGTCGTGAAAACTGAGGGGAAGTGACTTACACCATGAAGGAAGCCCTGAACACCGCCAGAGATTGAGGAGCCTAATTGTTGCCCTAAGCTCCAGGAAATACATAAGAAATATGAGGCAGCCGGGACAATGTGTGGGAGTAACCATTGCTGGAGCTTCTCTGCTTTGGATTGTTCTGTTATCTATTGAAAATTGCTTGCTGTGCAAGTCACTTGAGCATACAATAGAGATTTGAACAGTTAATATTTTGAAGGCTGATTATTCATAGAAAAACAATTCATGGTTGTAGACTGGAATGGCTGTGTTGACCTTCAGGAATTATGATTATAATGCCTCATTGTGGCTGATGTCTACCCAGGCTGTTTGGATATGGGAGGGAGCACACTGGCTACATTTCAGATGCCAGAGCTTTCAGGAACTGGACATTGCTGCCGAGGCTGCCATTTACTGACAGTGATTGGCAGTTGCTTCAGAATCCTTTGAGAAAAGAGGCACACCTTGATTGGTTAGAAAGCTCAGTGGGCTTCATTCAACCTTATGGACTGACATCTGTGTGGATTCACAGGCACAGAGTAGGTGTGATCCTAAAACCTTCAGAGAAAAGTACAAGAAAACACTCCCCCCCCCCCCCCACACAGGACTCAATGTACAATATGTACAAACCACAGTCGCCGAAGTGGTGCCTCAGCTTGTTATGCACTGTGCTCTGGTTCTCCATATGATTCTTGGCCAATGCTGTATTTGAGACAGATGAAATATTGATCTATTAAAATACTTATAAGTCCAAGCCATACTTGAGGAACTATTCTGAAAATCCTTAAACATTATCCATGCTGGCCAGCCTGCAGTCCGCCCCTGCAAGGCAACAAAGTGCATCTCCAGAGAAAGATCTCCAAAATCTAGAACTCAAATGGGGTTACTCTGCCCCCAGCTAATCAGCCATATATAACGGTTGGGACAGAGGCAGAGAACAGTTTCTAAAAATTCTATACTGAATGATCAGATTGCAAGATTTCATGCACAAAGCAGCAGCATTTTACACTCATAGGCTCATCTCAGGTTAATGACCTAAATGGGAATGAGACTTAAATAACCATTTGGTCAATAAAAACACAAAATGCTGGCAGAACTCAGCAGGCCAGACAGCATCAATGGGAGGAGGTAGTGACGACGTTTCAGGCTGAAACTCTTCATCAGGAGCGTTCACCACTTCACCAAATCTGCCAAAACTGTGCATCTTCTGAGGCCAAACTGATAACTGTGACTTAGCCCCAGGTAGTGAACAGAGCTTGTGGAGATTTTTTTTGTCCTAGGACTGAGACTAGTTATCTTCTTCAGCTGCTCCCCTCGCTCCTCTCCTTCCAGAAGAGACCCCCTCTGGCTCTCACCTTAAACTTTCTCCTATCTTCCGCTACATCCTCTTGCAGCTCACCTTGTCCACCTCTCATTGTACCGACTCTATTCTTGTCGATATGCTGACATCCAACTAATATTTACAGACCACACGTTCTACTACTTTGATGGAATCTCCTAAATGTATGTTTACTATCAAGGAGGACAAGGTCAGCTGGTGTACTGGGAACATATTTACCTACAGGCTCCCTTCCAAGTCACACAGGGTCTTGTTAAGAGAACACTCAGTCCCTTAAGCCGGCTCCAGCATTCAATATCATGAATCATCTACCCAAGGTCTTATCAGTTCTTCCTTGCTAGTTCCTTTACAGCCCTTAATTCCCTGAAACTTCACAAATGTACTTACTTGTGTGTGGAATCCCTCCATGATGCAGCCTTCCACGTCTGGCAAGATTCCTACACACCACCAGCTCTGTACCTCATGCAGAAAAGATCTCCAGGACATAATTTACATGAAAGCATTGACCAAGGACTGTATCCTAGGGTACCGATGACCTGCTCTCTGCCAACGCCGCAGGCACTGCTGCCTACAGATCCTGCTGCAAAACATTTCACATTCCTTGTTGCTGACAACATAGAAAATCAATCACCCCATTGAGTTTCATGCTCAGAGTAATGCCATTGTTTCAGAGGGAGGGAACGGTGGAAGAAGCAGTGAGTTAAATTGCAAAGAGGTGGGGAGCTGGAGAAGATAATGGGAATGTCAATCTCAGGGTGAGGCCAGGCCAGAACAGGTTGTTAATGGGGTCGATTAGAAGATGACAGATGTTTGACCAGCGAGTGCTAACGGAGAGGGAAAAAACTCAGCCAACCTCGCAGATGAACGACTTACAACACGAATGGACAATTGTGATGCAGATACCTGTCCCTGCACCTCCTCCCTCATTACTGTTCAGTCCTTCCAGGTGAGGCGACACTTCACCTACGAGTCTGATGGGGTCAGCTCTATCTGGTGCTCCCAGCGTGGCCTCCTGTACATTGGCGGGATCCAACATAGATTGGGAGACCGCTTCATTGCGTACCGACGCTCCGCGAGAAAAAGCGGGATTTCCCGGAGGCCATCCATTTTAATTATACTTCCCATTTATATTCAGATTTGTCTATCCATGGCCTCCTCCACTGTCGTGATGAGGCCACACTCAGGTTGGAGGAGCAACACCTTATATTCCGTCTGGGTAGCCTCCAACCCGATGGCATGAATGTCAATTTCTCGAATTCCCAGTAAGTGCTCCCTCCTCTCCTTCACCATTCCTGTTTCCCTCTCACACCTTATCCCCTTACCTGCCCATCACCTCCCTCTGCTGCCCTCTTCCTTCCCTTTCTTCCATGGCTTCTATCCTCTCCTATCAGATTCTCCCTCCTCCAGCTTTTTATCTCTTCCACCATTCTACTTCCCAGCTCTTTAGTTCACACCTCCTCCTCTCTTAGTTTCACCCTATCACCTACCACCTTGCACTTTTTCCTCCCCTTCCTTTCCAGTCATGAAGGTCTTAGCCCAAAACATCGACTGTTTACCATTTTCCATAGATGCTGAGTTTCTCCAACATTCTGTGAGGGTGTTGCTTTGGATTTCCAGCATCTGCCGATTTGCTCGGAGAATGTGACATTGAATTCTGGAAGGCTGTGACGTGCACAGATGGAAGATGAGTTGCTGTTCCTCAAGCCGGCACTGGGCCCTACTCTAACAGTGCAGGGGACCAGAGATCCATAGGTCAGAGTGGAGTGGGAGATGGACGCGTCTCAACCAACCTGAACAGTCATAGGGCACAGAAACTGGTGTCGTTAGGCCCATTATGTCCATGTCAACCATCCAGTACCCTTGTATACTAATCCCGTTTACATCCGCTAGATCCATACTGTAAATTCCATGGCATTTCAAGTTCTCATTGAGATACTTCTTAAATGTTGCAAGAGCTCAAACCAAACCTTGTTATATTTTACTCTCTCCTAACAGCTTCTCCTTTGGCTCAGTGTCAATTTTCGTGTGGTTTACTTAAGGAATGCCTGAGGGAGATTGTTTAATGTGAAATGAGCTGCATAAACGTTAGTTGCTGTAAATCCTTGTACAACCTGGGGAACTTATCCATTTTACACTAATTAGACTATTAAGTTTCAGCAAGGTCTTCTCACTTTAAACCTGCTCCTGTTGAGGACCATCAGAGATGAGTCGAGGTTCCTCATCCTTTTGAGAGAGAACCTATGGCACGTTGGTGAGCAGTGTTTGTTCATGGACTCCAGATTATGGTTTCCTTGGGGGCTTTGCTAATGCTTACATGACGTGGTGGGGGGTGCGGGAGATTTGATGCTTTCCTGCTGCTTGCCTGTGGGACGGGGCTTTGGGGGGGGGGTTCTAATGCTTTCCTGTCATTCATTCTTCAGGGGTTTTTTGTTTCGTGGATGTCTGTGAAGAGTAAGAATTGCAGGTTGTATACTGTATACATTCTCTGGTATTAAGTGGAACCTTTGAAGTAGAGGCACTGGTGTGGTCTGCTGGCCACAGAGAGAAGCTCACAAGCATTTCTACCTCAGCACCATTGATACAGACAAGGGCATGTACTCTGTCCCACTTCCTAATGTCAAAGACCAACTCTTTTGTTTTGAGGGACAGGTTGTTATCTTGACATCATGCCACTAGGCTCTCCCCTTCCTTCCTTTACTCCATCACGTTGCTCTTTGACTACTGGCCCATTATGGTGGTGTCACCTGCAAAGTTGTGGATGGAGCCTGGCCATACAGTCTTGAGTGCCTGGGCAGTAAATTAAAGGGCTGTGGATTCAGCCTGGTGGAGCACCAGTGTCGAGGGTAATTGTGGTGCAGGTGGTGCTGACTTTGGCCTGTTGGTCAGATTCAGATTTATTTATGTACATCTGAACAGTGAAATGTGTTGCTTGCGTTAACAACCAACATGTCTGGGAAAGTGCGGGGGCGGGGCGGGGGGGGGTAGCCTGCAAGTGTCACCACACAATACAGCACCAACATAGCATGGCCTCAATGTTCAGCACATCACAGGGGGCAACAACAACAGAATGAAACTAAACAATGACAAAACAGGCCCCTTTCTCACCCTTTCATACCCTTACACCTCCAACCTCAAGACAGGCTGCCACTGGACCTCCAGTCCTTGATCCTGGTCTCTCTATCTCACAGATATCAGGCCTCCAACCTCCAGTCTTTGGTCTAGACACCCAGACCTGCAGTCATCAGACCTCCAACCTTCAAGTTAACCCAGACTTGCCTTCTACCTCCGACTTCAGAATTCACTCTTTTGGGCTTTCTACCTCCAGAAACGCCAAACTCTTGACTTTGCTGACCTCTAGGTACCAAGCCCTCAGAACTCGCCAATCACAGCATATTGACCTTTGGGCCTCAACTGCAGGACTGGCCAGTCACCTGGGTTTGAAATTCAGCAAGTCATGATCCAGTTGCAGAGGGAGATGTTGATCCAAGATCTAGGAGTTTGGGGATAAGCTTGTATGGAGTTGTGGTATTGCAGACAAAGCTGTAGTCAATAATTACGAGTCTGAGATAGGTGTCCTTGTATTCCAGATGTTCCAGAAGTGGCATCTACTGGACAAGAAGGCAATGGTGCCGATCTAAATTTGATCACCCTGTTCCCGGGTGCCCTGCCCTCGATCCCTTTGTCAATAGACAATAGGAGCAAGAGTTGGCCATTCGGCCCTTCAAACCTGCACTGTGATCATGGCTGATCATCCACAATCAGTACCACAATCAATCCACAATCATTGTTTCTTTTCATCACAGCACCATCCAGACTCTGGCGCAGGCTATTTCTCAGGGCAGATAGCCATTTGCTGACATGGCTAACTCTGGTGCAGACAGAAGAGCCAGGAATTGGATTACCAGTCACGGGGTCTGGACATATGGTTTCAGAATGGAGATACTGCAAGACTGCTTTAACCACCAGACCTTGGGGCTGGCTTGGTGGAGCTGCAGGGAGACTGTGGAATTATCAGGAATCAAGAACCACATGGAGATAGAAGTTGGAACGGTCGCAGGTGCACAGTACCCACGAACACAGTATCTATGGAATGCTCTGCCCCAGAAGGCAGTGGAGACCAATTCTCTGGATGCTTTCAAGAAAGAGTTAGATAGAGCTCTTAAAGATAGCGGAGTCAAGGGACATGGGGAGAAGGCAGGAACGGGTTACTGATTGTGGATGATCAGCCATGATCACAGTGAATGGTGGTGCAGGCTTGAAGGGCCGAATGGCCTACTCTTGCACCTATTGTCTATTGACAAAGTGATCGAGGGCAGGGCACCCGGGAACAGGGTGATCAAATTTAGATCGGCACCATTTTCTTGTTCCAACCCCACATTCCCACAATGTCCAAATGCCCGGATGTTGATTCACTTTCTGGGGCAGAGCGATTCAAAGGTTCGTCACCCTCTGAGCAACGACACCTTTCCTGCTGTCAGTTGTAAGTGGATCCACCCATCCACTACACACACAGTTCACCCATCTACTCCCCCATTCACCTCCCCCTCACGGTACACATTGTAGAAGGGTACAGAACAGGAACATGATGTTAATGCTGAGCATGGTGCCAAATTAAAACAAATCCTTTCTGCCTGCAGATGATCCATTTATCAGGTTCTGGTACTGGTAAACCATGCTTATCTCCCTTCAGCAGCTGTCTACAAACTTCATCCTCCCTCCCTCCCAAAGGCCACCGCCTCCCAATTGCACCCCCTTCTTCTTCCCGACGCTACCTGCCGTGTCATCTTTCACCCCTCCTTAGTCCACCGATCACCTCAGAGTGGTCTTATCACCACCCTCTCCACACTCAGTCCTAATGCAGGGCTTCGGCCTGGAACGTCAACAATTCCTTCCCTCCCAGAGATGCTGCTCAACCTGTTGAGTTCCTCCAGTGGATTGCCTGCTGACTTTAAATATTAAAATCCAAATCACTTGCATGGATACTGTGCAAAGCGAGGGATTTAGAACAGAACCTTGCAAACACTAAAATTCCCCATAACCTTTGGTTTCCCCCACTGAGCCAATTTATAATGCAATCTGCCACTTTGCAACCCTGAGTTTTAACCTTCCTGATCGATCTGCTATGAAGGACTTTGTCTACACAGATTTTAGCAAGGTGCTTGATAATGTCAAAAGCTCTCCTGTTATCAACCTTCCTCTTCACCTACACAAAATTTTCAATTAAGTTTCTAAAGTATGATCTTCTGTTTACAATCCAGAGAAGCATGAAGCCTTTGGGGAGGGAAAACGCTGAGAAGGACAGCAGTAAGTGGTGGAATATAGACAAAATTAGAGGATCCCGAAGAAGGGTCCCAGCCTGAAATGTCAACAGTTTACTCTTTTCCATAGATGCTGCCTGATCTGCTGAGTTCCTCCAGCATTTTATGTGTGTTGCTTAAGGAATATCTATCTTATTGGTTAAGACAGACAATAAAGGTAAGGTCATCACATTAAATAAACTCTTGTTTCTACAGTTAGAGCAATGCTGATAGCTACGTCTATTTTACAGGAAATTTTATTACTTATTGGAGCATGGACAGGTAATTTATGGATATTACCAGGTCGGACAATTTTAGTTCTGACGAAACACAAGATGATCTGGAGTGTTTTTTTTGGATGAAGTTCTGAGACTGACATAGTAAGCAGAAAGAGCACAACTGCTCAATAGAATGGAGGGTATATGGCTACATGGACATCATTCAAGAACTTGATAAAACACCACAGGAGGATTGGCCCAAAAACAAGTTAGATCCAAGGGAATTTGGTGAATTGAATTTTAAACTGGCTTGGTGATAGAAGGCAAAGGGTGGTGGAGGTGGTTTGGTTTTGTGATTGGAAAGTACCTGTCCTTAGATACTTCCTATGTTACATACATTAACAAACATGAATGTCAATGTACAAGGAATGACTAGCAAATTCACAGATAAAAGTTTGTAACTAGGAAGCTAGCATTTGACCACAGAATCTAAATTGGCAAGTTAGTAAGTTGGGCAGAGAAATGGCTGATGGAAATTAATCTGGAAGATGTGAAGTGATGCATCTTGGAAGGATTAACAAGAGCAGGACATGTGCTGTGAATGGTGGGCTAATATTGATCTTGCAGGGGTCAACATCATTAGATAGGACCTGGTAATCTGGAGTGGGAGCAAATACTCAAAGGTAAATCTACATTCAATAAGGGGGAGTAATTTAAACATGAAATAGTGAGAGTTCAGGGCCAATGTGTTCCCATAAAGAAGAAAGGTAAGGACAGCAAGTCCATGGAAACTGGATATCAATGGTTGGATAAAGGAAGGAAGTGAAGCATATAGCAGATACAGAGAACTGGAAATGTGAGGCCTTTCAAGAGTGTAAGTAGTTTAGGATAACTGACAGAACATTAGCAGGGCAGAGAAGGGGCACAGAATATTTGAAGGAGCAGGCTAAGGAAAACTCCTAAACATTTTTATATAAGTACATTAATGACAAAGATAAAGTCCATTCGGGATGAATCTGTGAACGGAATTAAGGGAAGTAGATGAGATTTTGAATTGATACTCTTCATCCGTATTCACTGTAGAGAGGCCATTGTAGTTAGACAACTTGATGGATTAGTCCAGTGTAAGTCTAGAATGTTATTAAATGTGGCTTAGTGGAGTTATAGGTGAATAAATCCTGACCAGGTTGCCGTGGGAGGCTAAGTCAGAGAGTACTGTCATGGAATTTAAACTCAGTTGACCTGGAGGAGAGCATATGCATTAACTTTATAGCAGAACAGAAGGTGGGGTAACCTACGTAGATACAGAGGAGCCGGTCTGATGTCAATGTTAAGGACACGTTTAAAGTACACTTGGAAATATAATGATTAATCAAAGACACTCATGTGATTTTGTTAAGGTATGTCAGTAAGTTTGCAGGTGTCAATATTGATAATGAGGAGAGTAGTCTTAGGCTGCAAGTTATACTAACGAGTTAGCAATGTGAGTTTGCACTTCAGTAGGACCAACCACAGTAGGTCTTACTGAGTGAACAGGGAGGGTACTGAGGAGTGAGGTAGAACAAAGGGATCTGGGAATACAGGTCCATAACTCATTGAAAGTGATGTCACAGGTGGAATAGAGTCATAAAGAAAGCTTTTGGCATATTGGCCTTCATAAATCATTGTACAGTATTGAGTACAGGAGATGGGATGTCATGTGCAAGTTGCATAAGACATTGGTGAGGTGTAGTTTGGAGTATTGTGTGCAGCTTTGGTCACCAACCTGTGGGAAAGATGTAAATAAGGTTGAAAGATTGAATAGATTAGGACTTTACTCACTTGGATGTAGAAGATTGAGAGGAGACTTGATAGAGATATACAAAATTAAGAGGGGTATAGATAGGGTAAATGCAAACAGGCTTTTTCCATTGAGGTTGGGTGGGACTACAACCAGAGGTCATCGGTTAAGGGTGAAAGATGTAAAGTTTAGGGGAGCATGAGGGGAAACCTCTTCACTCTGAGGTCTGTGAGAGTGTGGAATGAGCTGCCAGCACAAGTGGTGCATACAAGCTTGATTTCAATGTTTAAGTGAAGTTTGGATAGTTAGGGGTATGGAGGGCTATGGTCCCAGTGCAGGTTGATGAGAGTAGGTAGTTTAGATGCTTCTGGCATGGACTGGATGGGCTGAAGGGCCTTTTTCTGTGCAGCACTTTTCTACGACTCTAAACTGGGCAGAGTAATGGCAGGTTGAATTTAATCTGAGTAATTTAAAGTGATGCATTTTGGGAGGACCAGTAAGGGTAGAACATACACAGTGAATGGCTGGGGACACTGAAGAACAAACAGACCTCAGTGTATATACCTTAGGATCCCATTTCAGCCTTCGATAGCCAGGGCAAACAATACAAGAACATGAAGATCATAATACAGCTTTATATAAGTATTCTTTGGCCACATTTGGTGAACTGTGCGTACTTCTGGTTACTACTACAGGAAATACAGTGTATGGTTGCATTAGAGGGGGTGCAGAGATCTATCATGACATAACATGAGATGAAGTGTTTTACTTGTGTTTTATTTTTTTTCCTGGGATCAGAGGAGGCTAAGGGACAGGGGTGGGAATTATTTGAGATATACACTATTATGAGGTGCATGAAGAGAAGTGAAGATAGAGAGGGGCATCGAGTGCGGGTACCTTTTCCTCAAGGCACAAGTGTCTAAAACAGGAAAGCATTGGTTTAGGATAAGGACCAAAAAGGAAAGAGGGGAATCATGAGGAAATTTGCAAATTGGAATACACAGGAAGTTAGGTAATCTCACAGGTAGTGCGATGGAGTGGAATAGTGGACAGAGCTGTAGTACTTGTGTTCAACACTGATGGTGTGAGTGGAATTTGCACATTCTGTGATCACATGGGCTTTCTCTGGGTGCTCCATTCCCAGCCATACCCCAAAGATGTGCTGGTAAATTGAATAGCTGCTGTAAGTTACCCCAAATGCAGAACATACCAATTCCACAATCAGCGCCTGAGGTCTGGGTGCAAGTGGGGGACTGTTACTGTGAGGTAACAGCAGCAACTTGTTGTGCCACCATGCAGCCCAATCTCAAAGTCAAAATGAAAGTCAGTTTGATGAGGTGGTGAGAGAAACCTTCATATTTCTGTGCCAAGTGAGAAATGAAAAATGCACTGAGAATGTCAGAAGGTGACTAATGTTGTGAATAACAGTGATATCTCAATCAATTAATGCCTCTATTCCCTTAATGTCCTGAAATCAATCAACCTCTGCTCTGAATGAACTTGGTGACTGAGCCTTCACAGTCCTCCAGAGGAATAAATGCCAAAAATTCAGACTGAAGAACTGTCTCACCTGACTGTTAATTGGTCCTCCATTATTCTGAGCCCTTAGCCCCTGGTTCTTCAGTTCTCAGCCACGGGAAACATCCTCCCTGCATCCTGCTTCTCCAGCTCTATAGCTTCAATGAGATCACTTCACTTTCTTCTGAATGCTAGAGAATCTCTCCACAGCGCAAACCCACCATCTCAGGATTCAGACTACTGAGTACTTGCAGCACTTCCTGTGTGATAATATATCCTCATTAAAGGTAAGCAGACCAAATTTGTACAGAATACTGTTACGAACCCTGTAACTGAGTCACTTACCAGCAAAGATGGAGACATCTGTTGAAGTCTGATGATACTATTTTTAACAGTATTTATTAGTAAAAATACACAAAAATAATATCAATGCAAATACACAGATAATACACGTTATCAATACTAAATCTAAGTGCGGGTATAATAATAACCAATAAGAAATAAGCTCTATCGTTGTCTAGGGGATAATGTATTGTCCGATGGAAATATAAAGTTCACTCAGTCCATGCAGGCTGCAGCCTTTGGGGACCGCTGTGTTTGCAATGGGTGGAGAGAGAGATTTGGGAGAAAAACTTGCCGGCTTTCCTTTTATGACTTCGATCCGTCGGAGTCTCGTTGGTGTGGCCGTTCACTTGTGGCCTCTCCTTTAGCTAAACCGTTCTTCTGTGATGAGCCTGCCACCCTGGCAAAGGAGGACGCACACGAGCCCTCACCGGCTGTCGCTATTAAACGCTGTCACGGGATCTCTAGCGTTTCTCCTGGTGCGTCTAAAGGGTTGTTCCCCAGACCCTCTTTTATCCTTACTCACGGGGTCTCAGATGTCAATCAGGTTGGGATGATGCAATCCCTCAACCAGCCCACTCTGGTTGTCCCAAGGTGTTTCAATGAATAGTACAGTACTCAATACACAATTCCATCTCCAAGAGACAATGGCCGTTATCAGTGGTTCCGTTCCGCTGAGGTCAGGACACATTCCAAACCTTGTGTATTCTGGACGTCCCTCTCTCATTTCCTGGGTCCCAGACCCGAATTAATAGCGATCTTGTGATTCTCAAAAAGGAGGGGGGAACTTTGTACCCTTCAGCCCCTCAGAGTTGCGTCACATTCGTAACAATACAAAGTCTCACCAAGGCCAAATATAATTGCAGTAAGATATCCCTAGTCTTGTTCTCAAGCCCTCTTGTGATAATGGCCATTTCCCTTCTTGATCATCTTCTACACCTTCACGTTGGCTCTCAACGCTGTGTACAAGGACACACAGGTCCTTTTTATATTATTTTATCAAAACATACTTAACTGTCCACTTAATAACTTGTCACTTGTTCTTGACCACTCATTCAGCTTGATAACACCCCCCTTCTCCCTGTCCCACCTAGTTTGTTACCTTGGAAATGTGAGATTTGGTCCCCTTAGCTAAATTGTTGACGTACAGTACTGTGCAAAAGTCTTAGGCACATATATATAGCTAAGATGTCCAAGACTTTTGCAGAACTGTATATGAGAGTAGCTGGGGCCCCAGCGCTGATCCCTGTAGTATCCCACCAGTGACAGTCCCACGGCCTGAGCAGCATCTGTTTATTCCCAATCTGTTTTCTGTCCACAACCAATTGCCAATCCATTTCTGCACACGTGATCTAAATTTGCTGACCATCCCCTTAGAACATCTTATTGAAAACTTTCTGAAAATCCAACACACAGTGTCAACTGTTTTCCCTTTATCTACTCCATAACTCCAGCAGAGTAGACAAATGAGATTTTCTTTTTAACTCCATGCTGTTTCTGCTCAAATACTTTGAGATTCCAGCATCATTCCTGCAACTGATCTTAAAGTCCATGAGTTCAAAGTTCCCTGCTTTCTGTCTCCTTCCTTCCTTAAACACTGGGGTCACACTGGCCATCCTCCAACCTGCAGGAATAATTCCAGAATTGGTAGTTTTGTAAGGTGAGAATTAGAGGACTATCTATGTAACTGCTTACTTCAAACCTTTGGCATGTAGATCATCGAGTCTTTGGAATAATCAGTTTTCAGTCTCACTAGCGCTCTCACATTTTATGTATAAATGCTTATTTCTTAGTTACACATACTTGCTAAACCCTTCGATCTCTGGTATTGCTGGTTGAACTTGACTTCCTCTGTGAAGATAAACACAAAGCAGTTGCTGAATTCTTCTGCCATTGTTCATTCCTTATAATAAATGCCCCTTATGTCTGCAAGGAGCTACGTTTCTCTTCACTGAAGAAGCCCTAACTGTTCTTCTTTACGTTTATTTCCTAGCTTGCCTTTTCAGATTTCTTTTGTTCTTTCTTTGCTAAATTGTATTTATTTTTATTTGGAGATACTGCTTGGTGGCTCAATTATACCCATGTGGCAAATTAATCTACTAACCTGTATGTCTCTGGAACATGGGAGGAAATACATGGGCATGGTGAGAATGTACAAACTTCTTGCAAACAGCGTTGGAATTGAACCAGGGGTCATCAGTGCTGTAAGAGTGTTATGCTATGCTATCATGCTGCGTTAAGTTCTTTCAATTCTCAGGCCTGTTATTTCAAGCAATTTTTAAGCCTTTTTTTGTGAACTTCCCTCATAAACTATAGATATATCCAATTTCTGGTTGGATTTTTGGTATAGGAGGAGGCTATTCAGCTCATCAGGTCTCACAGCAGAGCAATCTGGTTCTCTTTTCCCCTGTAGCCTGCCTCATATATCCATCAGCTCCCCTATGGTTCATTGCCCACTTAACCACTCTCAGGGATAAGTTAATCGATAACTTAAAAAAACATCTGTGTGTCTTGAGAAATTTTTTTAATCTCACTTTTTGTTTAAGTATTGGCTATTGCCTGCCCACATCTAGACCCATCCATGTGTTCTTCCAATTAACTACAGCTAACTCTTTGGCTGCACTGCCTTGCTTTAATCTGTATGTCTCTTGTTACTGATCTACACTAGTCTGCACCAGACCAGTAAACATTGCATGTGATTTCATTTCTTGGCATGAACTAGTCCATGCCTTGGATGGACTGGTCTTCTTGACCTTGACTCAACAGTTTCAACAGCCTACTCCAGTCCAACCTGCACAAGCCCACTAACAGGACAAGTCTGCACAACTCCATTCTTGGACCTTCGCTCAGCTGAGGAGCAAGGCGAGGTTTCACCATGCTATACCAGTGTGAATTAACTTCACTCCAAACGCACACTGTTGCAGAGCAGCCACATGCAGAAACTTCCTGCAATGACCCCAAGACTTTTAGCAAGTACTAAACCAAAAAGATCATGTGACCAACAATGTAAACACCACTGCATTGACCAGAATATATAGCAACCACTACTTAATATAAGTATACAGTTGCAAGATAAAGTATGTGAATCCTTTGCAATTTCTGCTTTAACGTGGTCTACATAAAACTCATAAAATGTAGTCTGATCGTTATCTAACTCACAATCTGCCTAAACACACAAATGATGTACTTTCATGTCTTTACTGAACACATTGTTTAATCATTCAGCCTAGGCTGGAAAATGTATGTGTTTAATAACTGGTAGAAACTCCTTTAGCAGCAATTACCTTCTCCAAATGCTTTCTGTAGCTGCTGATCAGACTTGCACACAGCGAGGAGGAATTTTAGACCATTCATCCATACAAGACGGTTTCAGTCCATCAATATTTCTGGGATACTTTGCATGAACAGCCCCCTTCATGCCACAGCACCTCGGTTGGGTTGAGGTCTGGACTCTGACTCGGCCATTCCAAAACACAAGTTTTCTTCTTTTTAAACCATTCTGTTGTTGATTTACTCCTGTGTTTCGGATCATTGTCTTGTTGCATCGTCCAACTTGTATTAAGCTTCAGATGATGGACCGTTACCCTGACATTCTCCTGTAAAACGTCTTGATACAATTCTTGAATTCATTGATCCCTCAACAATTGCAAGCTTTCTAGACCCTGAGGCAGCAAAACAGCCCCAAACCATAAGCTCCTTCCACCATACTTCAGTTGGGATGAGGTTTTGGTGTTGGTTTGCAGTGCCCTTTCACCACCAAACATAATGATGTGCATTTCTGCCAAAAAGTTCAACTTTTGTCTCATCTGTCCACAGAACATTGTCCCAGACATATTGTGGAACATCCTGATGGTCTTCTGTAAACTTGAGACGTGCAGCAATTTTTTCCTGGAGATCAGTGGTTTCCTCTGGTGTCCCTCCATGAACACTCTTCTTGTTCAGAGCTTTCCCTATAATGGACAAATGAACAGAGACTTCAGCAAGTTCTAGAGGTTTCTTCAGGTCTTTTGCTGTTACCTTGGGTTCTTTTTCACCTCCTTCAGCATTGCATGTTGTGCTCTTGGTGTGACCTTTGTAGGACGCCCACTCCTAGGCAGAGTAGCAATAATACTGAATTTCCTCCTTTTGTGGACAATTTCTCTTACTGTGGACTGATGAACACTTTTGCTTAGAAATGCTTTTGCAGCCTTTTCCAGCTCATGCATCTCCACAACTCTTCTTCTAAGGTCCTCTGAAAGTTGTTTTAATCGATGCATGGTGCACATAAAGATCTTTCTTGAGAAGAGCAGGCTCTATCATTAACCTGACCTTGTGTGTCCTTATATGGCAGGGGACCTCTACAACCCACACGTTGGAACACCCGACTCCAAATAGCTTTTGTAGAAGGCATTACCCCAGAGGTTCACAAACTTTATTGAACCTACACTGTGATTGTTTAAATGGTGTACTCTGTATTGACAAGAAGTACAATTGTTTGTGCCGTTATTAGTTCAGGCAGATTGTTTGTGTCAATTATTGTGACTTAGCTGAAGATCAGACCATATTTTGTAAGTAATTAATGCAGAAAACTAGGTAATTGCAAAGCGTTCACAAACTTTTTCTCACAAATGTAGGGCGTATTCTGCAGTTATGGCATATAGAAAACATTAATTTCAAAATCAACCAGTCTTCAGATCTGAATGTGGGTTGCAGGTTGAACTTCAAATGCCACTCAGAGCAATGGTCTTCTTGGAGCTGCAGATTGAGGTCAATTGCAAACCAGGAAATGCCCGCTGACCTGAGATGTCTGCACATGCAAGAATGAGAGGCAACGCAATTAATATTCAATCTAGGGCATCTAGTGTGATGGTGTGAAGACTTGGGGTCTGAAACTTATATGTAACTTAAATGAAGCATTGTCAGCTCAAAGTATTGAAGTAAATGATGTCATTGTAACTGTGTTGCCTTTAAGGCATCTGTTTATTATATTTTCGCTTTAGTAATTCGTTTGTTATCATTTTCTAGTTAAAGTTAAGGTTGTTTAAAGTAAATTCGTTGTCTGTGATATATCGCGGCATGCGATGACGTCACACCCGGTTTCGCGGCGTCTTGTGGGAAAATACCGGTTTGGGGAAACGGGAAGGAGGGGGCTTAAGTGTGCAGGATCAGCGCGAGGAAAGTTTTCTTTCTATGCACTGGAAACATTAGTGTAGCAATGCCGTAAGTTCATGAAATAATCGATATGTTGAATTAAAAATGCTAACGCTGATTCTGTTAAAAGTAATGACGGTAGATAAAGTTTATATTTTTTGTTATTTAAAGAGTTGCGGATAGTTTGTGTTGAAGTGTACTTAAAGCCAGTCAATGGCGTAGGTAGATTCTGACTGTATGTTGCACTTCCAATATAATATAGGTGTTGTAGTTTTACTTTTGCAAGTATTTATGATGTAAATGTGATGTCAAGAAGGAAACAAATACTGTATATATTTTGTATTGTTTTATCAACAGTTTTCACCATACGTTAATGTGGAAGAGTGAACAGTAAACGGTTAATCTTACTGGGACCGCCTTATTGATTGGTTTATGCTTGGTGTTTACTTCAGAGTTCTTTTACACCTGTGCGAGAACACTACAGTAACTATTGAAACTATATCCAGTTACCATTGATCTTAACAGTATAAAATGTGATGTACTTTGAGCTTAGGAAGCCTTTTCTTGCAAGAGTTTCACCAGTATGATGCCTGCTGTGTGCTGAATAAAGACTTCTATATCAACAGTGTCTCCCAGTGACTTTGTTCACAGTCACAAAGTCCTCACACACTGCACCACACCCCAGAGTTACCCTGCAAAAAATTTTGCTAACAATTCCTGATCCTAGTCAGCAAACACTGTACCATTGTGATGAAGCACAACAGTAGGAGAAAATCTTATCTTAGTAGCCAGGAGACAGAATAGACGATAAATGATACACATGACCTTGAAACTGAAAACAAACACGATGATGTTAGAAATGAAAGCAGAAAATGCTGAAAACAGCTCAGCAGCAACTGTGCACAGGGAAACAAGGTTAAAGTGTCAGGTCAAAAATCAATCGTCAGAACCGGATAAAAACAAAAGTTTTACATTGGGGGAAGGGATGGATAAGACAAAGTAAATACTTGTGATAGGGCGACGCCAGAAATATCGTGGGGATAGGTTGCACTTCACTAGTTAAATGACTAATGGGAGAACTTTGAGGCCGCGTCCTTAACCGCTTCTTGTTCTACAGAGGCTGCCTGACCAGCTGAGCGTTTCCAGCATTTTAACTCTTTATTTTAGGTTTCCAGTACCTGCGGTTGTATTTTTTTAAAAATTCATTGACTGTAACATTCTGTTTACATGCCCCCAGTCATTCACATGCTTGTGGACACGTGCCACGTCCCCTTCAGATAAAGATCACAAGGAAAGGCTGGCTGAGTGGCAGGACGACGCCTTTTATTCGTAGCTTCATTGCTGGGATGCTGACTGCAGCCACTGATAGCACAGACCAGCAGTTTAAAAACACTTGCTAGGATGATCAATCTAACAACAGGAATTTGTATCACCTCCTGAACACACACCCAGCACTTAGAGTTCATCAGAAGATTTCTCAAGTTAAGCGACCTCAGCCATCTGTTCCCTGGAAGCTGCTTTGCATCTCATGGGCCAATCATCATGTCACAGCTTATACAGTAGGCAAACTATTTGGTTGTGAAGTTCACCACAGATGAACCTGGCCCAATCCTAGCACGCACACACATTCAGCTATTCCTTTCCATCTGCAGGGCTCTGGTGCCCTGACCACAGCCATGGTTAGCTGCTGTCGTTTAGTCCTGAAGATTTGGCTGATGTTCAGCTCCAGTCACTCATGGAAAGCTGATGAGGCAGGGTTCGCTTTATGTCACAACCCAGAGGCTCCCAGCAGCTGAACCGTGGCCAGAGGCAGTGTTGGCCAGACACCTACTGGACTCCGGCAAGGGTCTGCTCGTTGTGGTCCACAGTCCAGAGTCTGTAGAACTCCAAGAAGTCGACGTAGGGCTCGACGCGGCCGTCTTGGTCAGGTTGAAGGGTGTGAGGGAGCCGGTGCCGGTGGAACAGGTGGCCCTGCCCATCACCCGAGCTGGAGCTACTGCTGTGTGTATGCGTGTTGGTCGACTGCAACGTGGCCGTTGGACTTTGGCTAGAAAGAAAGCAGAAGGTCAGTCGTATGCCAGCATTATGGCGTCCACAAGAGGATCCACAGTACAACTTAAACCATTAGCCAGTGGATTAACTGTCCTTTTAGTTATCAAAACTCTTCATGACTTTAAGCATCTCCATTAAATCCCTTCCAAGCCCCCTCTGCTCTGAAAGGAAGCACGGCTATTTCATATCAGAGACTACTGAGGCCCCTTGCTTCCAAACTGTGAGCAGACAGCTGAATCTGCAACATGCTCACACCTCCCTGGCAGACACCGCACCTGCAGAAGTCCGCAATGAGGACCTGGAGCGAGCAACTAACAGAGGAACACTTGTGATCTGGACATAGATTAAAAAGCTACCACAGCAGGTGCAGAGACTAACAAACTTAAATAAGTTAATCTGGAATAACCAGTGTGCGTTAAAGCCACTGAATCAACAGAAGAATTGTTTGATTAATTAACGTGATTTAGGGAAGGAATTCTGCTGACTGAGCAGAAGGTGACATAACGCACCTCACACCTAACACCAACAGTCACTTAGCACCCACCACGAAGTTTGTCGCAGTCCAACTGGTGTTGAGCAGGAGCTGGAGGGAGGCAGGTGGGGAACAAGTGGACAAATGGAGCTAATGCTGTGAGGGGAAGACAGTCAAGCTTCTGGCAGGTGGGGACGTCAAGGTAGATGAGAAACAAGGTAATGATTTGGCAGAAGTGATGGTAGTGATGGTGTGTGCTGGGGCTGGGGTCAAAGCAGAGGATGACATCCAGAGTTCCCACTGCGAAGCCTCGGTACAGACCAACGTAGCGCTGCGGGCATCAAGCCGCATTCCCACAATACAGCACCAGTTCAACACCATTTCTACATCTCTGGATATTTCAACTTGGCACTGAGACGAGACAAAAGGTGGTCATCTGTCCTCTGGCCAGAGCCTGTTCTCTCTCCCTTCCTGAACAACACCCAGCTTCAACCTTGCAAACACTTACAGGTGCCTTCACCTGCACAGTACTGTGCGCCTGTCCTCAGGACACATACCTGTTTGTCAGTGTGGGTGTGGTCTCGTCCCCTGTCGAGTTGCTGTGATTACCGTTCATCATCTGATTCTGGGATGGCATCACCAGGGAGAGTGTGACGCTGGTTTTCCCCAGAGTTCCTTGTGTGCTGGTATAAGGGACGGAGACCGGGTAGATTCGACCCCCTGGAAAGACAGATGAACAATTAAGGCAAACGTACACATGTAAAGGTCCCCTTCTACTCTAATCTTTGTACACTGCAATACACTATTCTCGTCACGCCCCTCCTCAACTCCTGGCACGTCATCTCCTGCACAGACAAAGTCGCTGAACTTCCAAACAAATCCTGCAATTTTAATCTAAAGTTCCCTTCCAGCTTTCCTTGGTCAGTAAAATTAATTCAAGTTATCTTAAATCGAAGCCCAGGCAAGTTGCATGCAGTGATCTCTGCACAATCCAGGCCTTAGTAATCAGCCAATCTGCAAGTGACAACCATCCCAGAGATATCACCAAGAACCAGCCCTGCGTCCAACCTTGCAGGGATTAAATTCACAAATGCTGGTTCAAACGGATGTATTTAACTGGAAAAGTAACTGACCCTCTCCATCAGATGATGAACTGCAGTCAGACCCACAGGTCTGTATCTCACTGGAACACAGTTTACACAATAACATCTTGGTTTCAAAGTGGGAACAGGTTTTACTTCCTTCAAGGCACCTTCTTCCAACACCTCAAGCATAGAGGCTTTATTTTTCTCTAATGGTTTGGCTGGGTGGAACTGGACCAAGTTTTCTAGTACACACAAAATGCTGGTGGAACACAGCAGGCCAGGCAGCACCTATAAGGAGAAGCGTTGTCGACGTTTCGGGCTGAGTGACGCCAAGTTAGGTGGGAGAGCAGATCAAGACAATGCAAAGAATCTGCAAGAGCCTGGAGACGAGGTAGTGATTCAATTCATGAAGCAGTTCACAAAACAACACAGCAGCTGTGTTAGTAATGTGGAATTTGAAAACGTCATAACATCAGTTTGTGGTAAAATGTCATCATGATCACTAGCTTCCTTCGAGCTGGTCAGATTTACTTTGTCTCTTCTAATCATACGTCTTCCAAGTTGTACCTGACCGTAAGACAGGAGCAGAATTAGGCCATTCAGCCCATCAAGTCTGCTCCGCATTCCATCAGGGCTGATTTATTTCCCTCTCAATCACATTCTCCTGCCTTCACCCCACAATCTCTGACGCCCTGACTAATCAAGAATTAGTAAGGTCATTAAAAGGGTGTGGGGAAAAGGCAGAGGGATACCGATCAACCTCCACTTTAAATACACCCAATGACTTGGCCTATACACCCGTGGCAATGAATTCCACAGATTCTCAACCCTTTGGCTAAAGAAATTCCTCCTTATCGCTGATGACCTTCTATCCTGAGGGAGGGCCCTCTGGTTCTAGACTCTCTCACTATTGGAAGCATCCTCTCCATGTCTACTCTAGGCCTTGCAATCTATTTGTGCCTTGATGCATCTGTTCATGACAGCAATGATATAAATTATCACTGCACGATCCTCATGGAGACAAAAGTCCTGTCTCCACCCCAGTGACACTTACCACACTAAATGGGACAGAGTCAAAGCAGTTCTGGTGGTTCAAAGTAGAATCAAGTTAAACACAAACAACCCAGTCCATACAAACTGTGTTAGGTACAGGTGTTTCTCTAATAGAGGCTTTCAGCCACTCTGAGAAGAGTCTTTGTTTTTTGACTGCCTATGAGGTACTCTGGGAGCAGTACAAGAATATCTAAAACTGAGGCAACACCTGGTCTAGCTGCAGCCCAGAACCACAACACGCTAAAGTATTGAAACTACAAGTAATGGGCAGAGGTAACCGGACCAGATGGGACTCTGTAATCCTGTTGTTGTTTGCATGGTGCAGCGCAATTAAACAGCAAACTGAGAAGGGTGTGTTTCAGCTTCACCCCATTGTGCAACACGCACAACAGGCAAAGTGACGACTTGCCCAGGTTATTCTCACAGCTCTGATTTTGTCAGGCACCTGCAGAAGCCTCTTCACTCACACAAATCCCTAATTTGCATTTTTTTTCCTTCTATTTCTTTACAGTTCAGTCTGAACAACGGGACTGTCCCCCCAGTAGAAACCTCACCAGAAATATTATAGAGGTTTAAGAAGGCAGGTCACCACTGTCTTCTCAGGGATGACAGAAAGGGTAAAATATACCCATCTTGCAATGCCAAATTTTTGAAAAATTAATCTAAAAGCTCTTTAAATGAAAGGTCAAAGTGGTGTGGGCTGAGAACATGAGTAATTGAGTTTAATTATTTCTATATGACCTTTGTTTTTAATGCTATCTATAAATTTGATGATGATACATCCATTGGGCATGATCTCAGATGGTGACGAGTGGGTGTACAGGAGTGAGATAAATCAGTTAATCGAGTGGTGTCACAGCAACAACCTTGCACTCGATGTCAGTAAGACCAAAGAGCTGATTGTTGCTTCAGAAAGGGTAAGATGAGGGAACACAAACCAAGTCTGAGGGGTTAGAAGTGGGGAGAGTGAGCAATTTAAAGTCCCTGGCAGGAGAATATCTCCGAGGACCTAACCTGGCCCCAACATATCGATGCAGCCATAAAGAAGGCAAGACAGAGGCTATATTTCATTAGTTTGAGGAGATTTGATATATCACCTATACTCTCCAAAATTTCTACAGGTGTACAGTCAAGAGAATTCTGACTGGCTGCATCACCATCTGCTATGGGAGTGGGGGGGGGGGGGCTACTGCATAGAATCAAAAAAAAAAGCTACAGAAAGTTGTAAAATTAGTCATTTCCATCATGGGTACTAGCCCCTGTAGTATCCAAGACATCCTCAAGGAGCTGTGCCTCAAAAATAGGTAGCATCCATCATTATGGACCCCCAAATCCAGGGCATGCGCTCTTGTTACCATCAGGAAGGAGGTACAGAAGCCTAAAGGTGCACACAACGATTCAGGAACAGTTTCTTACCCTCTGCCAACCGATTTCTGAATGGGCATTGAACCCATGAACACTAACTCAATGTCCTTAATTTCAGTTCTTGCACTATTTATTTAATTTAACTACTGTAGCGATGTGCTACACACAGCGCTGAAATAACAACATGCAGTCTGTAAGTCGTTTTGAGACTAGTTTATCCAAACTTCGCGGCGCTGGCATTTAAATCCCTAGCGCCCGCCCTCTCCGGGCGGAAATGACGTCAGAGGTGCATTACCAAAGTTTCCCCCTGCGCGCTGGCTATCTGAGAGCCGGTTCGCCAGCGCAGAAAGTTGGTCACCACATAACCCCCCCGCCCCCAGAACCAGCGATACACCCCCCCAATGTCCAGAGTCTGGATCAGCCTCTGTTTGGGAGGTCTGCCTCTGCTCTGCGGTGCCTGAGCCTCGAAAGGCTGCGCCAAGTCCACATGGGCTGGTTTGAGTCAGTCCAACGTGAAAACCTCCTCTCTCCCCCAATGTCCAGAACGTACGTGGACCCGTTGTTGTTGATCACCTTGAATAGTCCCTCCTACGGCCGCTGTAGCGGTGCCCGGTGTCCGCCCCTTCGGACAAACACAAACTTACAGTTCTGCAGGTCTTTGGGTACATGGGTCGGGGTCCGTCCGTGCTGTGAAGTTGGTACGGGGGCCAGGTTGCCGAGCCTCTCGCGTAGTCTGTCCAGGACTGCTGCGGGTTCTTCCTCTTGCCCCCTTGGGGCTGGTATGAACTCTTCTGGGATGGCCAGGGGTGTGCCATGCACCAACTCGGCCAACGAGGCATGCAGATCCTCTTTGGGCGCTGTACGAATTCCAAGCAGGACCCAGGGAAGCTCGTCCACCCAGTTAGGTCCTCTCAGGCGGGCCATGAGAGCCGACTTCAAGTGACGGTGGAAGTGTTCCACCAGTCCATTCGACTGTGGGTGGTAGGCAGTTGTGTGGTGCAGCCGCGTTCCCAACAGGCTGGCCACAGCCGACCGCAGGATAGAGGTGAACTGGGCGCCTCTGTCAGAGGTAATGTGGGCTGGTACCCCGAAGCATGCTACCCAGGTTGCGATCAGTGCTCAGGTGCAGGAATCGGCTTATGTGTCGGTGAGTGGGACTGCCTCTGGCCACCTCGTGAACCGGTCTACCATAGTTAGGAGGTACCGCGCTCCTCGGGACACTGGTAGGAGGCCCACGATAACCACATGAATGTGGTCGAACCTCTGGTGGGTGGGTTCGAACTGCTGCGGTGGGGCTTTAGTGTGCCGCTGCACCTTGGCTGTTTGGCACTGCGCTCACGTTCTGGCCCATTCACTGACCTGCTTGTGAAGTCCGTGCCACACGAACTTGCTGGAGACCAGCCGGACGTTTGTCCTTCTAGATGGGTGCGCCAAACCGTGTATGGAGTTGAAAAATCACTGCCTCCAGGCTGCCGGGACGATGGGGCGAGGTTGGCCGGTAGCCACGTTGCACAGGAGGGTCCTATCACCTGGGCCTATAAGAAAGTCCTGCAGCTGCAAACCCGAGACTGCGGTCCTGTAGCTGGGCATCTCGTCGTCTGCCTGCTGCGCCTCTGCCAGTGCTGCATAGTCCACCCCCAAGGACAGGGCCTGGACAGCTGGTCTGGAGAGTGCATCCGCCACGACGTCGTCCTTTCCCAAGGCATGCTGGAGGTCCGTCATGTACTCGGAGATGTAGGACAGATGTCGCTGCTGGCGAGCCGACCAGGGATCAGACACCTTTGTGAATGCGTAGGTCAACGGTTTGTGGTCCGTGAATGCGGTGAATGGCCTGCCTTCTAAGAAGTACCAGAAATGCTGGATTGCCAGATACAGCGCCAACAGCTCCTGGTCGAAAGCACTGTACTTGAGTTCAGGTGGTCATAGGTGCTTGCTGAAGAACACCAGGGGTTGCCAGCGCCCCTCGATGAGCTGCACCAGCACCCCACCGACCGCTGTGTCGGATGCGTCCACCATGAGGGTGGTCAGAACGTCCGTTCTGGGGTGCACAAGCATCGCGGCATCTGCCAAGGTTTCCTTGGCTTTAACGAAAGCAGCCACGGCCTCCTCGTCCCAAGTAATTTCCTTGCCTTTACCCGACATCAGGGTGTACAAAGAGCGCATGATACGGGCTGCTGAGGGGAGGAAACGATGATAGAAGATAACAATACCAATGAACTCCTGCAGGCCTTTGACCGTGTTGGGCCGGGCAAAGTGGCAGATCGCATCTACCTTGGCGGGCCCCGTCTTTGGTAATCCTGTGGCCCAGGAAGTCAATGGTATCAAGACCGAACTGGCATTTGGCCGGCTTGATCATGAGGCCGAAATCACTCAGGCAGGAGTAGAGCTGGCGGAGGTGGGACAGATGCTCCTGACGACAACTGCTGGCTATAAGGATGTCGTCCAAATAGATGAACGCAAAGTCCAGGTCGTGTCCCACTGTGTCCATTAGCTGCTGGAACATCTGTGCGGCATTCTTCAGGTTGAACGGCATTCGGAGGAACTCGAACAGGTCGAACGGGGTGAGGAGTGCTGTTTTGGGGATGTCTTCAGGGTGCACCAGGATTTGATGGTATCCCCGGACGAGGTTTACTTTGGAAAAGATTCTTGTCCCGTGCAGGTTTGCTGCAAAGTCCTGTTTGTGCGGCACGGGGTAGCAGTCTGGAGTTGTAGCCTCGTTCAGTCTGCGGTAGTCGCCGCATGGTCTCCAACCCCCGGCTGCTTTAGCCACCATGTGCAAGGGAGAGGCCCATGGGCTGTTGGACCTCTGTACGATCCCCAATTCCTCCATCCTCTTGAACTCCTCCTTCGCCAGGCAGGGCTTTTCTGGGGTGGTCCCTGGGTTGGAATGTGGTGCTGTACCCCGTGTCTGGGCATGGCTGCCTTGAACTGCGGTGCCAGAATCGATGGAAAGTCCACCAGGATTCTGGTGAATTCATTGCCCGACAGCATGATGGAGTCCAGGTGTGGGGCCGGCAACTTGGCTTCACCCAGGGAGAACGTCTGGAAAATCTCGGCATGTACCAGTCTTTTCCCTTGCAAGTCGACCAGCAGGCTGTGAGCTCGCAAGAAGTCCGCCCCCAGGAGTGGTTGGGCCACGGCGGCCAGTGTGAAGTCCCACGTGAACTGGCTGGCGCCGAACTGCAGCTGCACTGTGCGGGTGCCGTAGGTCCATATCATGCTGCCGTTTGCGGCCCTCCGGGTGGGTCCTGGCTTCCTGTTGCGGGTGTCGTATCCCATCGGGGGCAAGACGCTGATCTCCGCTCCAGTGTCGACCAAGAAGCGGCATCCCGACTGTTTGTCTCAGATGTACAAGAGGCTGTCCTGGTGGCCAGCCGCCATAGTCATTAGCGGCAGCTGGCCCTGGCCCTGGCCCTTGAAGGGTGGGCGACAACGGCGGGCTTTTGTGCCTCACCGCTGGTGGTAGAAACACCGCTGTTCACTGGCCTCCTCACTCCTGCCTCTGTGTTGTGTGCGCCCCTCTGCCGGGCCTGGTCTGGTCTGCTGTTGGGCGCGTGGCCTGGTAATCTGACTGACGGACGCCACGCTCGCCCTCTTGGCTTTCCACAGCACGTCTGCCCGGGCCGCCACCTTCCGGGGGTCGCTGAAATCTGCTTTGGCCAGCAGCAGATGTATGTCCTCGGGCAGTCGCTCTAGGAACTCTTGCTAGAACATGAGGCAGGGCTTGTGTCCATCAGCCAGGGACAGCATCTCGTTCATCAATGCTGACGGCAGTCTGTCTCCCAAACCGTCCAGGTGAAGCAGGTGGGCACCTTGCTCACGCCGTGAGGGACCAAAGGTCCCAAATGAGCAGCGCTTTGAATGCTTCATATTTGCCTTCTCCCGGGGGAAAATGTATGAAATCTGCAACCTGGGTGGCCGTCTCCTGGTCAAGGGCGCTCACCACGTGGTAGTAACTGGTGGAATCAGAGGATATCTGCCAAATCTGGAACTGGGCTTCTGCTTGTCTAAACCACATGCGTGGTCGCAGCTTCTAGAAAGTCGGCAGTTTTAGCAAAACTGCGTGAACAGATGAAGAGTCGGTCAACTTTGGTCCAAATCCCGTTTGGACTGTCGGGGTCACCAATGTAGCGATGTGCTCCACACTGCACTAAAATAACGACATGCAGTCGGTAAGTCGTTTCGAGACGAGTTTATTCAAACTTTGCGGCGCTGGCATTTAAATCCCTAGCGCCCGCTCTCTCCGGGCGGAAATGAAATCAGAGGTGCATTACCAAAGTCTCACCCCGCACGCTGGCTATTTGTGAGCTGGTTCACCTGCGCAGAAAGTGGGTCGCCACACTACTTAATATACATTTACTGCAATTTACAGTTTTTAATATATTATTCATTGCACTGTACCGCTGCCACAAAGTTAACAAATTTCACTGCATATGATATTAAACCCCATTCTGATGTTTTTTTTAAATTAATGGGGAACAATTGGAAATTGTTCAGAGAGATTGGGAGTCTGAACTTGCATGAGTCACTGAAAGAAAACATATAGGTGAAGAGTGCAATTCTAATAACAATTGTAAAGGTGAAAGTAAGTCTTATTGTATTTGTGCTTCAATGAGGTCACACCTGAAGCATTGGGTGCAGTTTGACCATCCTCTCCTTATTGAGGGGGACAAAGCTTTCAAGGTGTGTAATGAAGGTGCATCAGACTGAATTTTGGGATAAGAATGACTTATTTTCCACTGATGTTAGGAACTGAGAGTGGGCAAATTTAACCTCATCTCACTCGACCGCAGAAGAATAAGTCCCGTTATTGGATCCTGGAAATGGTTGAAGCAGCATGAGGGTCGAGGCTAAAATTCTAAAATTGGGGGCAGGTAAAGGTAATTTTTATTGAAATTAACAATGATGAATTACACAGCAGGTCTTTTAGCTGAGATGAACAAAATCCTCTCCATTCAAGAGTGCAGTTATAGTACATTTCTATCCCTGAAGTTCTTAATGTTTCTTTAATGAGTATGCTTATGAAACTCTTTTTTTAAAACTCCAAACAAACTAAGTGACCTAAAGTTTGAACTGGAAAGTCAATCCAAGACCTTTATCCATTACCTAATGCACCAGGCTCAAGAGCCCCTACAGTCAATGCCTGTTTCTAGTTTGTACATTAGATGATTAAAACTGGAGATTATTTAAAGAAAACTCAAAGGTACACAAAGCAACACGCACAAATTGCTGGAGGAACTCAGCAGGTCAGGCAGCATCTTTGAAAAAGAGTAACGGTTGATCTTCTGAGTTGAGACTGGAAAGGGGAGAAGTCAGCGCAAGAAGTTGGTGGGGAGTGGGGAGTTATTGTAGTTAGGAAAACGTGGACAAATGCAAGATTCACGTAGCAACATTCTTTCTTTTCTTTTGAACGTCTTTACACTTCAAGTACATTTAATTTAGCAATCGTGAGCAGAAGCTGATACTGATACTTTTCTGAGTCCCAGTGTTTCTTTACCTTGTTTTACTGTGTGAACTGATAGGGAAGATATCTGTTTCACCTGACTCCTAAATGAATTCTGCATATGCTGGTTAATCTAGTAACAAAAAATGTCAACAGGTGTATTGTTTGCCAAGCTTCATGCAGCTTAGAAAGATATAGTAATGAATGAAAGGACTATCTTCCAATGACTGGACTATTCAGAGTTTAAATTCCACAATAGAAGCTGGGGAAATTTAAGTAACTAAATAAAACTCAAATTCAAAGAGCTTGCACAGTTAACCTTTAGCTTTTTGTAAGATCCACTTGGTTCACTAGCATCCAACAGAGAATGAAAGCAACGCACACAAAGTGCAGGAGGAACTCAGCAGGCCAGGCAGCACCTATGGGAAAGAGTACAGTCGCTGTTTCGGGCCGAGACCCTTCGTCAGGACTGGAGAGAAAGACGAGGAATCAGTAAGAGAGTGGGGGGAGCGGGAGAGAGGAGGAAGACCCACAAGGTGTTGGGTGAAACTGGGTGGGGAGGGGTAAGGTAAAGAGCTGGGAAGTTGATTGGTGAAAGAGATACAGGGCTGGAGAAGGGAGAATCTAATAAGAGACGACAGAAGGCCGTGGAAGAAAGAGAAGGGTAGGAGCACCAGAGGGAGGGGATGGGTGGGTAAGGAGATACTGTGGGGGGGGGGGAATAGGGAATGGTGAAGTGGGGGGGTGTTTACTGGAAGTTCAAGAAGTCAATGCTCATACCATCAAGTTGGAGGAGCCCAGACGGAATACAAGCTGTTGCTTCTCCAATCTGAATGTGGCTTCACTGTGATCCCACCACATCTTCTCCTCCCTCCCACTTTCTGCTTTCCGCAAGAATTGCTCCCTACACAACTCCTGTACCCATTTGCCCTTCCCTACTGATTTCCCTCCTGTCACTTATCCTTGTAAGCCGAACTGCTACACCTGCAACTACACCTCCTCCCTCACTACCATTCAGGGCCCCAAATAGTCCTTTCAGGTGCGGGACACTTCACCTACGAGTCTGTTGGGGTCATCTACTGTATGCGGTGCACCCGGTGTGCATATCAGGGAGACTCCATGCTGATTCACCAAGCACCTATACTCCATCCGCCATGTGGTCATCCATATTAATTCCACTTCCCACTCCCATTCCAATACGTCAATCCATGGCATCCTCTACTGTTACAATGAGGCCACACTCATGTTGGAGGAGTAACACCTCGTATTCCTTCTGGGTAGCCTCCAACCTGATGGCATGAACATGGATTTATCGAACTTCTAGAAATTGCCCCACCCTCACCATTCCCTTTTCCCTCTCTCACATTATCTCCCTACCTACCCATCACCTCCTTCTGGTGCTCCTCCCCCTTTTCTTTCTTCCATGGCCTTCTATCCTCTCCTATCAGATTCCCCTTCGCCAGCCCTGTATCTCTTTCACCAATCAACTTCCCAGCTCTTTACTTCACTCCTCTCAGTTTTTTTTTATTGAAGGAATGACACAATACAAAATACATAATGGCTTACATTTTCCTCCATTTTGCTTTTATATCTTACCCTAAACAAACCTCCCCTCACCCTCCCTCCCTGAACATACCATGGCAGCTAATGTATTTACAACAGAACAATTCACAGATACAAGTACGGACATTTCACAGCCATACCCCCACACTACTTCAAGATGAAGGCCCACACACACCCTCAACATGTCAGATAATCCAGAATATACTCATATTACAATTCATCAGCCACCCTGTGAGGTAAACCATATGCGTGTTAAAAGGGAGGCAACTTCCCAGGTACAATCAAATGCCCTCAACTAGTAGGTAGTTCCTTAGACTCCCAAAATATGACAAGAAAGGTCCCCATTTCGAATAGAGCTCTTTCACAGACCCCCTCAATTTGAATTTAATCTTTTCTAATTTCAGATAAAGCATTATGTCCTCTAACCAAGCAGCAGCCGATGGGGAAGTGGCTGAGTTCCAGACCAGCAAGATTCTCCTACTGGCCAAAAGCGATGTAAACGCAACGATATCCGACTGGTTTGCATTTAAACCCAAAACATCATCTGCCACACCAAATACAGCTATAAGCGGGCAAGGTCTCAGTGTCACCCCCAAAACCTCACTGATAATTTTAAAAACCAGTGCCCAATAGCCATCAAGCCGAGGGCAAGACCAAAATGCATGCACCAAACCAACCGGAGAGAAGGAACACCTGTCACAACCAGCATCTGTCCCGGGATATACGTCAGCAAGCCTGGCTTTACTTAAATGTACCCCGTGTAAAACTTTAAATTGTATGAGCCCCAGTTTAGCACATGATGATGAGGAATGAACCCTATTCAATGCTTTTGCCCAATATCCCTCAGCCAGATCCATACCAAGGTCATCTTCCCACTTGGTCCTAGTTTTGTTCAAATTTTGAACTTCCAAAGACATCAGCTGAGAGTATAGTACAGAGATCAGCCCTTTATTATTAAAGCTAAGACTGAGTTTTTCCCACAACATAGCAAGTGGCACATCAGGAAAAGAGGGAAATTTTTCCTTGACAAAGTGACAAATCTGCAGGTATTTTAAAAAATTATTACTGGAAGGCCATATTTACTGCACAGGTTATCAAAACTATCAAATATATTATCACAACAGCACACACAAAATGCTAGTGGAACACAGCAGGCCAGGCAGCATCTATAAGGAGAAGCACTGTCGACGTCTCGGGCCAAGACCCTTCGTCAATATATATTATCAGTGTACAAATACTTAATGCGCAGAAGACCGCTCAAACCCCATTGTCTAAAAACTGAATCGAGTGTGGAGGGAAGAAATAGATGGTTTCTATGAATGGGACCCAAAACTGAAACTGATGTGAACTTATAGTGGCATCGAAATTGATTGAAAATTTTGAGGGTGGAGAGCATGACCGGGTTAGATGTGAATTGAGAGGATTTCAATGGCAAGGAAGAATACACTAAAGCTGGGAGAGACGAGGAGTGGCAAGACCGTGTCTCAAGCAGGCACCAGTTTATATCTGGCCGGTGAAGCCAAAATAATACCTTTTGGATGTTCGATGCCCAGTAATAATGAATAAGGCCCATTCCACCTATGTCAACAACCCCTTTGGAGAATGCACTTATTAACCCTTGGGACCTTGTTTTCCCAAATAAAGGAGGTTATAGTTAGGTCGACTGATTTGAAAAATAACTTAGATAAAAAAACTGGCAAGCACTGGAACAAATAAGGAAATCTGGGAAGTATAGTCATTTTCACTGATTGAATTCTCCCAGCTATAGCAAGGGGTAAACTGAGCCATCTCTCAAAATCAGCCTTCATTTGGCTAACCTGAGGCCTGTAGTTTGCTTCAAACAGAGATGTAAAAGAGCGAGTAACGTGTATTCCTAGGTATACAAAACCATCTTGAGATAAAGGAAAAGGCAAAGATTCCTGTCGGATCTGTAGGGCCAAGTTATTAATGGGAAAGCATTTGCTTTTTTGAATTATAGCCAAGGAAGGCTCCAAATTGACCTAATGACACAATAGCAGGACTGCTACCTACAGGGTTGCTAACATAAAGTAAGAGGTCATCAGCAATATATGAATACACAGTGTTCCATGTCCCCTCTCCTAACACCTTGAAATAATGTAGATGACTTAAGTGCAATAGAAAGAGGCTCAACTGCAAAAAGAAGAGGGGGACAATGGGTAGCCTTGGCGAGTGCCACGTGTTAATGGGAAATAGTCAGATCGAAAATAATTCATCTGTATACACACTAAAGGTGAGTGATATAATAGCTTAACCCAGGCTACAAATACTCTGCCAAATCCAAATTTCTCCAAAACACTAAACAAGTATGCCCACTCCACTCTATCAAACGCCCTCCTCGTCCAAGGAGATAACAACCTCCAGACTCAGAGAATCACTGGGTAAATAAACCACATCAGCCTGTCAATGGATATTAAAAAAAGAACGGTGATTTTTAATAAAACCTGCTTGATCATCTGAGATTATCTCATCTTTTTTTCCAGTTCTGATGAAGCGTCTTGGCCTGAAACTTCAAATGTTTACTCTTTTCCAAAGATGCTGCCTGGCCTGCTGAGTTCCTCAGGCACTTTGTGTGTGTTGCTTGGATTTCCAGCACCTGCAGATTTTCTCTTGTTTGTACAGGGAGTGAAATCTGTGTCCTTGCCCCAAATGGCCAATGTCTGAGTCTGTACCCTCCAAGGTAGGTGACTCTCAATGCCCTGAAAGGCCAGAAACACAGCCATGGACAACAGATGCCAGTGATCGATTGGAAATGAACTGAGGAAAAAAAGGTGACTGCCTTGTTTGCACAAACCAATTGGTTCTACCACCCCTTGTAAATCTGCAAATACCTCTAATTTTTAATAATCCAGTTCTGTTTTGAACACCGCTACTGTATCTGATTCCACTGTTCTATTTATTTATCGATATACGGAGATACAAAGCAGAATAGGCCGTTCCAGGGAAAATTTATAATGGTCAATGGTAGGACTGTAGGAAGAAACCAGGGCAACTGCAGGAAACACACGCCATCATGGGGATAACATACAAACGCCTCACAGGCAGCGGCGGGATTTGAACCCTGGTCGCCTGTACTGTAAAGCATTGCGCTAACCACTGTGCCACCGTGATGGGAGTTCCCTCCAGAACACAAGAAATATCACAAGGTGCTTAATGTTGTAGTGGCGTGCCACAGCTGCTTCAAAGTTCCAGCGACCTGCATGTAGGTCGAGCGTCCAGCTCTGTCTGAGTAGAGTCTGCACATTCTTTGTTTAAATTTCATCTTGCGTGTACGTGAGCAGTAGAATTCAGGAAGAACTGATCAGAATGAAGGGAGCTGCAAAACTGGGATTAACGTAGGACTAGTGTAAATGGGTGGTTAGAAACATAGGAAACCTACAGCACAATACAGGCCCTTCGGCCCACAAAGCTGTGCTGAACATGTCCTTACCTTAGAAATTACTAGGCTTACCTATAGCCCTCTATTTTACTAAGCTCCATGTACCTACCCAAAAATCTCTTAAAAGACCCAATCGTATCTGCCTCCATCATTGTTGCCGGCAGCCCATTCTACGCACTCACCACTCTCTGAGTAAAAAACTTACCCCTGACATCTCCTCTGTACCTACTCGCCAGCACCTTAAACCTGTGTCCTCTTATGGCAGCCATTTCAGCCCTGGGAAAAAGTCTCTGACTATCCAGACGATCAATGCCCATCATCTTATACACCTCTATTAGGTCACTTTTCATTCTCCATTGCTCCAAGGAGAAAAGGCTGAGTTCACTCACCTATTCTCATAAGGCATGCTCCCCAATCCAGGCAACATCCTTGTAAACCTCCTCTGCACCCTTTCTATGGTTTCCACATCCTTCCTATAGTGAGGCAAACAGAACTGAGCAAGTGGGGTCTGACCAGGGTCCTATATAGCTGCAACATTACCTCTCAGCTCCTAAGTTCAGTTCCACGATTGATGAAGGCCAATACACCGTACATCTTCTTAATCACAGAGTCAACCTGCACAGCTGCTTCGAGCATCCTATCGACTCGGACCCCAAGATCCCTCCGATCCTCCACACTGCCAAGAGTCTTACCATTAATACTATATTCTGCCATCATATTTGACCCACCAAAATGAACCACTTCACACTTATCTGGGTTGAACTCCATCTGCCATTTCTCAGCCCAGTTTTGCATCCTATCAATGCCCTGCTGTAACCTCTGACAGCCCTCCACACTATCCACAACACCCCCAACCTTTGTGTCATCAGCAAACTTACTAACCCATCCCTCCACTTCCTCATCCAAGTCATTTATAAAAATCACGAAGAGTAAGGGTCCAGAACAGATCCTGAGGCACACCACTGGCCACCGACTTCCATGCAGAACATGACCCATCTACAACCACTCTTTGCCTTCTGTGGGCAAGCCAGTTCTAGATCCACAAAGCAAGGTCCCCTTGAATCCCATGCCTACTTACTTTCTCAATAAGCTTTGCATGGGGTACCTTATCCAATGCCTTGCTGAAATCCATATATACTACATCTACTGCTCTTCCTTCATCAATGTGTTTAGTAACACCCTCAAAAAATTCAATCAGGCTCGTAAGGCATGACCTGCCCTGAACAAAGCCATGCTGACTACTCCTAATCATATTATACCTCTCCAAATGTTCATAAATCCTGCCTCTCAGGATCTTCTCTATCAACTTACCAACCACTGAAGTAAGACTCACTGGTCTATAATTTCCTGGGCTACCTCTACCCCCTTCCTTGAATAAGGGAACAATATCCGTAACACTCCAATCTTCTGGAACCTCTCCCATCCCCATTGATGATGCAAAGATCATCACCAGAGGCTCAGCAATCTCCTCCCTCCCCTTCCACAGTAGCCTGGGGTACATCATGGTTGACGTGGACTTGACTGTCTCAACTGCCTTCTTCTGTAGCATGGCTCAGTGAAATTGAAGTCTGTGTGGTGGTGTTCCTACCCAGTGACAACGAGGCAATGATTAAACTTTGACTAGGTTAAAATTGGTATAAGACCCAGTACTTGGCAGTATTTCATTTCATACTATGTGGCTAAACACAGCTCCAATGTCACATTCAAGTCTGCTGATGCTAGGGTGAGTCAAAGGTGGTGATGAATCAGCACCTGAGGGGAAGAATGAATATCTAGCTGAGTGGTGTCATACCAACAACCTCTCAGCTCAATGTCAGCAAGACCAAGAAACGGATTATAGATCTCAGGAGAAGGAAACCAGAGCTCCATGAACCAGACCTCTTTGGAGGATCAGAGATGAAGAGGGTCAGCAACTTTAAATTCCTAGGTGTCATTATTACAGAGGACCTGTCCTGGGCCCAGCATATAAGTGTAATTAGGACAAAAAGTAGCACCTCTACATCCTTAAAAGTTTGCAGAGATTCAACATGACATCTAAGACTTCAACAAACTTCTATAGATGTGCAGTGGAGAGTATATTGACTGGCTGCATCACAGCCCAGTACAGAAACACCAATGCCCTTGAACAGAAAACCCTACAAAGAGTAGTAGATACGGCCCAGTAAAACCCTCCCAATCATTGAGCACGTCTACATGAAACAGTTGCAGGAAAGCAGCATCCATCATCAGGGACCCCCACCAGGCGGGTCATGCTGTCTTCTCATTGCTGCAATCAGGAAGGTGGTACAGGAGACTCAGAGCTCACACCATCAGGTTGAGGAACAGTTACAGCCCCTCAACCAGCAGGCTCTTGAACCAAAGGGAATAACTCCTGTAAAGGCACTCTGATTGAATGCCCTAGTTGGGGCAGTCTTTCATTTACTCTAGAATAATAACCATAGCACAGACTTGTTAAGTATGCCCACAAGAAAATGAATCTCAGGGTTGTATATGGTGACACATATGCACAGTTTCAAACAAGAGAAAATCCGCAGAGGCTGGGAATCCAAGCCACACAAACACAATGCCGGAGGAACTCAGCAGGCCAGGCAGCATCTATGGAAAAGAGTCCAGTCGGCGTTTTGGGCTGAGACCCTTCAGCAGGACTTGATCTATATTGATCCTGTTTACAGTTACTGTTCTATGTATTTGCCAAGTACGCCCACAGGAAGAAGAACTGCAGGGTTGCATGTGATGACGTGTACTCTGACAATAAATGTTACAATAGACAATAGGTGCAGAAGTAGACCATTCGACCCTTCAAGCCTGCACCACCATTTTGAGATCATGGCTGATCAACTACTATCAATACCCGGTTCTTGCCTTTGAACTTTGAGAGAATGCAAAATGTTGATGTTCTAAGGCAGGGGTGGGCAAACTTTTTGACTTGTGGGCCACAAAGGGTTCTAAAATTTGACAGGGGGGCCGGACCAGGAGCAGATGGACGGAGTGTTTTGGTAATACACCTCATAAGAGATAATATCATGGGATATGTAGAAAACAACTGCTTTAATTTCAATTGAAAACGAACAAATGCATTATAACAAAATATCTGTCTTTGAAGTCCCATGGTATTTAGCTATTTATTGAAATGACTTTTAAAACACTGAAAATTAAATGAATAAAATACAGCTTTTTTTAATAGTTATTATTTTAAAGCACTGAAAATTCTGTTATCCTTCAAGATATTATCATCATCACTCTCCTCCTGACTGTCTTTATTTCAAAAATTGTAGGAGATGCAGGTCTACTTGTCCTGCTCCTTCTTATTCAATTGTCCCCTGTGCCAAAACTCAACAACGACCAGCACAAAGACAGAACAGTGACAGCACGCCAGTATGCGGAGCGCGTTATTTGATCTGGAGCGCATTTTTTTACTTTGAGAACGTACGTGCACCTGCGCACTACTCATGTCCATCACTTAACAGAAATGACATGTAACATGTAAGGCTTATTGAAAAAAATATTTTCAAATGCATTTTTTACATAACACAACGAAGAAACTTATTTTTAATTTCAGTGGGAACAGTGTTGATGGTCTCCCTTTTTAGCCAGCGCATCAAAGTCTGGATTTAGTTTTGTTGTGGCGACTCTCAGGATGGATCTGAGGTGTTGGTCAGTTAACTTGGATCTGTGGCTGGCTTTGTTGATGTTCATGACGCTGAACGCCTGTTCACACAAATAGGTCGAGCTGAACAAAGAGTAAAGCGCAAATGTGGAGTAATACGCTGCACCTCAACAAAGGTCAATGTATATAGAGTGCGTCATCTATTGGGAAAACGCCAGAATTGCGGGGAAAAAACGTTAACAAGGTTTATTAATATAATTTCATCAAGTTCCGCGGGCCGGATTAAAAAGCTTAACGGGCCGCATATGGCCCGCGGGCCGTAGTTTGCCCATGCCTGTTCTAAGGGAGTCCTTGTACACCTCTCACAGAATGACAACAAGAAGTAATCAGTGAAGAAAAATAATATGCTAGCTTTTATTGCTAGAGGGCAATAAAAGATAGATATGCTTGATATGGAAGCAATGCAGTTAAGATTCGCTAGACGTCTGCTAGGACAGTTCTGAGTAGGTTAGGTTTCTCTTCTCTAGCTTAGAGAATGTAATTGAAACTTACAAAATTCTGACAGGGCTTGATAGCTGGAAACAGAGAAGGGTGTTTCTCCAAGTTGGGGAGTCCAGAACCAGGACTCTCAATCTTAGAATAGCAGGTGGCTGTTTAGAACGGAGACATGGAGAGAACAGTGAATCCTTGTAATTCTCTACCCTGGTTGGAGGTTAAGGCTCAGTCACTAAAGCATTCAAAACAGGGATAGTTTTATTTCCGGACATTAAAAGAATCGAGGTATATGCAAAGGGTGCAGCAAAAATGGTGCACAGGTCGGTCACGAACTGTGATCTTGATGAAAGGCAGTACAGGTTCAGAGCCAGAAGGCTCACTCATGCTTCTGTCCATTTTCTTTCCACCGTTCAACTCCCCCCACCTTCTTTAAAATCTTTTCTGCTGAAGGGTGCATGCAGGTTCAGTGTTCAGTTTCCCTACTGTGCCAGTTTACATACTTTTGCCAGTCATCATTATTGGCCTGGAGTCCACGGTCCCATATCCCACTTTATCTGCAGCCTTTTGCAATACTGAAAACAAGTTCAATACCAAAACAGTGAAAAGCAACGGAATGCTTGTGGAGTACATTCCTGGAGACCAACCTCCAAACAGATCCCAGGACCCGCCAGCCAGCTCTCAATCCAACTGATTCCATTACTGATATTACCAGAGGCAGCAATCTTGGGTGGCAGCCGGCCAAATGCTCTTTGGGAGACAAGCTACTCCCTTTTCATCTTGTCTGTAACAGGCCCTCCTCTACCTGAGATATCAGCTGCACTACTAATGGCTTCCTAATCATTGTTATTAAACTAATCGACCCGTATTTCATTGAGTCCTTCATGTCACCTTCCATTTCAAAGGACTGCATTATCCTCCTCTGGTGTACTGGATCCATTCCAGAATGCACTCAGCTATTAAGAGAATGGGCTAGAAGTTTGTACAACCTCATGTCCTACCTTCCAGATGTCACCCTGATGCATTTTCAGGTTCTTAATTCATCCTCAGACAATGTGCACTATGACATTAACATTATCAGCTTTATCACCGAACTCTAGCCATTAAGCATAATCTTCAAGAATGATTAACCACAACTCCAATAATAAAAGAAAAGCAAATATCCCAACTCCTTCGGGATATGTCAGCATTACGTGCCTGCTAATACAATGTGAGGCTTTGGACCTTCTCTGGGCTGTACCAGGGTCAGATCTGAGGACTCAGGCTACATCCACACTAAAACGGAGTTTTTGTCCGCCGAAACCGGAGCTTTTCAGAAACGCTTTCCAGGCTGGATATTTTTGAAAACGCTGCTTGGGCAGATCGGTGTGGACGGGATAACCGGAGATTTCTGAAAACACTATCAGACGGCAGCGCGCTATTTCATTGTTTTCTTGAACGCTACCTAACAATTTCAGAACAGACGGCAAAGAGAATGAAGCCAGAAGAGTTAGAACAGTACTCACCAAATACTTTGACCCATAACTTACTGAATAAATAAGTATAGTCACTTTGCCTGTTTTCTGTCCTTGCTCGTATGAAGGTGGTTTACCTATTTATACAAGTACTTCTCTGACAATAGATGTGTAACAGCCTAATGTAACATTGTATGGAAATACAGGATAACACTGATGCAGACATGTTTTATATATTTAACAAGGTGCTTTATTAATGCAACAGAGTTAGTCAGTTTTCCAAAGTTCATTGTCAGCCGGGTCAACCTGTCTGTGAACTCCCTGTCGGTTGCCGGCGTACGCCCCAGTATTTATTTTTTTCAGTTTTAAGCTCTCCTGTGCGACAGCCAACAGCTGTCCATCGTTACAGCTGTTCTGGTCTGTAACTACACAAATGCACACTTTTACGGTGAGATTCGACACCAAACATGTTGCTTGTTTTCGGTAGATGTGTCCTGTGCATGCTCAGGAGTAGAAGATTCGCCGAAATCTCCGTTTCAGTGTGGATAGAGATATTTTCAAAAATGCATAGTGTGGACGCCTATCATTTTTACACGAAACCGGCATTTTCAAAATTATCCGGTCTGGTGTGGACGTAGCCTCAGTTTTGGTTCAGGATGTTGTTGTTCGCTTCAAATGTTTGCATGTTTTGTGTTTTTTTTCTTTCCCTTGCAAATCAGGAGTTGGTATTTAATTTATTTTTTAATTGGGTTCTTTCGGGTTTCTTGCTCTATGGCTACCTCTTAAGGTTGCATAATTTATGCATTCTTTGATAATAAATGTACTTGGATCTTTAATCTTGAACCATTCAGTAAGATCATTGCTTGATTAACTTCACTCCCCAACCCTCTCCCCTAAACCCTCAACTCCCTCATAAACACCAATGCCTCTTTATCATATGTTCAAAGATTCAACGAGTTCTTTCTAAATTATAACTGAACATCTTTTAAAGCCAGCTCTTTAATGGTTTTCCAATTCTAAAGATCACCTTTGCTTGTCACATGAACATCGGAATGGACAGGGACAGCGAAAAGCATCATTTGCATCAACGGCCAACACAGTCCAGGATCGTGCCAGGAGCAGTTCGCGAATGTCACCAACATAGTGTGCCCATAACTTACCAATCCCAACCCGTACGCCTTTAGAATGTGGGAGGAAACTGGAGCACAAGGAGGAAACCCACGTGGTCACAGGGGTAACGTGCAAACTCCTCACAGGCAGCGCTGGGAATTGAACCCCAGCCTCTGGTGTTGCAACGTGTTACACTTGCCGCTACACTACACTGCCACCTGCCCTTGGTCATTATACAAATGATAAGTCCTTGGCACCTTCTTCTGTCACAATAAGGACACCCTCATGGTGGAGCAGCAACACCTTATATTCCACCTGGGTAGCCTCCAATCTGATGGCATAAATATTGATTTTCCCCTTCTGGTAAAAAAAAGTTCCTCCCCCTGCACTCCTCTTCTATTCCACACTCGGGCCTCTTAACTCTTCTCACCTGCCTATAGCTTCCACCTGAGCCCCTCGCCCTTCCCTTTCTCCTATGGTCCACTCTCCTCTATCAGATTTCTCCCTCTCCAGCCCTTGACATGGCTTATAGACAGTAGGTGCAGGAGTAGGCCATTCGGCCCCTTGAGCCAGCACCGCCATTCACTGTGATCATGGCTGATCATCCACAATTAGTGCCCTGTTCCTGCCTTCTCCCCATATCCCTTGACTCCTCTATCTTTAAGAGCTCTATCTAACTCTTTCTTGAAAGCATCCAGAGAATTGGCCTCCACTGCCTTGTGAGGCAGAGCATTCCATAGATCCACAACTCTCTGGGTGAAAAAGTTTTTCCTCAACTCTATTCTAAATGGCCTACCCCTTATTCTTAAACTGTGGCCTCTGGTTCTGGACTTACCCAACATTGGGAACATGTTTCCTGCCTCTAGCATGTCCAATCCCTTAATAATCTTATATGTTTCAATCAGATACCCTCTCATCCTTCTAAATTCCAGTGTATACAAGCCCAGTTGCTCCAATCTTTCAACATTTCACAGTCCTGCCATCCCTGGAATTAACCTGGTGCACTACCTCAATAGCAAGAATGTCCTTCCTCAAATTTGGAGACCAAAACTGCACACAATACTCCAGGTGTGGTCTCACCAGGTCCCTGTACAACTGCAGAAGGACCTCTTTGCTCCTATACTCAACTCCCCTTGTTATGAAGGCCAACATGCCATTCGCTTTCTTCACTATCACCTATCACCTTCCAGCAAGCCTCCTTCCCCTCCCCTCCACCTTTATATACTGGCATCTGTCCCCTTCCTTTCCAGTCCTGATGAAGGGTCCTGGCCCAAAACATCCCTGAAGACGGCAGTTTGTCATCAAAATGTTGGTTAAAATTGATATCTGTACACAGCTGGAAGCCAGAGAAAAGTTTATGGATTTCCATTGATGCTGCCTGACCTGCTGAGTTCCTCCAGCATTTTGTTTGTGTAACTAAAGCTTTCTCCATTTCTTCCACATCTGTTTACAATCTTCTTCCTCATTATCTTTCTAGGCAGCTCCCTGTTATTCTGCTTATTAATCAGTTGCCTTTAGTTTACAGAAACACACACAAAATGCTCACACACTCACTGAGGCAGCAGATTACAGACTGTGTGGCAGAAATGTGCTCAAGGGACCCCCCCGGCAAAGACAAATTAGGGTCTGTTTTAATGGCTTCCACAGCTGAGCAGTCACTAGTGACAGTTGTTCAGAGGAAGGGTATAATGCCCTTGGGAATGCAAACAGGTGCTTTTGTTTTGAGATGCCACCCTTCCTTCAGAACTTGGGTGGTTAGTGAGCATCTTCTGCAACAGTTAACCCTTTGGTTTCTGTGCTGTGTGATGTAATGTATTGGGTGAGTATGATGTCAGAACGCGTTCTGACCTACGAATACTCACATAATACATTACAGGTGAGGCCATGCAACCAACAGTGTAAGAATCAGGCAAAGTTTGGCAACACACATCATCAAAGCTGCTCTACAACCCTCAGCGCCAGTCCTTCAACTTTACCTGACGTCTAAAGCATTAGAGCTAAACCACAAACACTAAGAACCCAGGTGGGCCAAATGCCAGGAGTTGGCTCAGTGATCGGCTGTGACGATGCAGACAATACCCAAACAACACACGGTGGTCTCATTTACCTTGGGTCGGGCTTGTGGACGTTTGGCTCATCTCCCCCAGAGGGTAGTTGAAGTTTCGAATGAGGAGGGTCATGTCCTCGTGTCTGTCACAAAACTTTGACCTTTCACCTCCACTGATGAAGGTGTCGCGATGTATCCTTCGAACGCGGTCAACCACTGCCTGGGCCACAGCATCCAGCCTCGTCTGCAGTGCAAACTCGGTTGCCACCATGGCAGCAATTTCCTGCAAGGGGAGGTGAGGGGGGTCAGGCAGTGACAAACAGAACCCATGCTCTCCCCTGGAGTCTGAACAGGTTGTGGCAACACTCGGGGATATGGTCCACACAGCAGCTGCTGAGCTCATACCTCAGCTCAGAGCACACTCCAGCTGTTCTCCCTCAACACTGTACCATCCAGAGCACACTTTTCTGAACAGGTACCGAACCCCAACACTGGATCCCTCACACAGCACACTTACTGAACCAAACACATCCTGGTCACACACAAAAAATACACAGCAGCCACTCTAGAGTGTCCCCTACTGGACACGTACTCAGCTGCAACATTTCACACTGCACCACACACACACCCACCCATTCTATTTGCTCCTTTCCACACCTTATAGCACATTGTGGGGCAACCTTACCGTTTCTTTTAGCACTTTTCTCTGCTATTTTTCGAGGCCAAGTTGCTAGCTTGAAGCTCAACCCAATACAGATGGAAACCATGCACGGAGCCCCCGCCTCCACAGTGCACACACGCCAGAGCAGACCGATCCGCGACACACAACCAGACCCATAGCACATACCAACCTGAACCCCAAACACAACCCAACCCAACGGCACTCAGAGAGATGCTGGGCCCAGCCCGTACACCTCAGGTCAAAGGCACCCATAGTGTCCCAGCCAGCAGCGCCCATGACTTCCACTCAAACTCCTCAGACTCAGGGCTCAGATGACATCAGCACCTCAGCGCCCAGTGCAGCTGATGCACACGGCGCTCTGAGAGAGAGCAACGCCTCACCTGATTGGCCTGTCCAGGACCGTGAGCTGCCTCCAGGGCTTTGTACAGTCCGTCGGTCATCAGCACCAAAAAGCCCATCACCCCATCCAGTGACTGCCCACCGTGGATTTCTGGCTCCGCGATCACTGGCTTCGTCTTGGCAGGACTAACCAAGGTGAAAAATCCGATTATTGTCAAGGTATATCATCAAATGCAAACAGACAGCCGGGTCAGTGCTCTGGTCAGCACAGGCCAGTGCCACTGACAAAGTTTCAAAGGTCCAAACGCTCACTTATTATCAAATTATACAACACTGAAATTTTTCTTCCCTGAGTAGCCATGTAACCAAGAAAGAAAGGCAGTGCGATCATCAATCCCCAAATGCCCCCTCCCTATACAAAAAACCAGAAATGGAACAGGCACGTTAACCCCCTCCCCATAGAAAAAAAGACACGAGCAGACAGATCGACAGCAGAGGTCGCAGCCGGGTCAGTGCCTGGAACACCAGGGGTCACGGTTGGGTCAGAGTTAGAGAAGTGCAGCAGAGAACCAGGCCCTTTGGCCCACTAAGTCCGTGCTGGCCATCAACCACCCACTTACATTGTGCTTAAAACTCACTTTTATTCTCCCCTTAGATGATGCCACTCTTACTCGGGGCTAAACTAAATCACACGTAACTGAGAGCAGTACTGGTGTATAGAAAGGACGTGTTGGCAGACGGGAAAAAAAGAATAAATGTGCCCTGTAGGGTAACGTAACTGGTGGAAATGTACATAATTTACAACCACTGACATTGAGTTGGGGTTTCACTTTAAGAGGCTGGTCTGACTTGTGACGTAATTAAGTGAAGTTCAGATATCAGTTTTTGAATTACAATATATGAGTTTTTTCTTAAACATTGAACACCTCACGTCATTTTATTTGCAAATCTTACACCCTTTTCCTGAGTGGCAAGCTGTGACCAGTGGGTACTATTCACACAGATTTACAGGCAATCCAAGCTTTATGTCTGTTCAGGCATCAGAAATTCACCCCAACAGAATTCAAAGGGACAGTCCCAAAAATCTGAGGTATGGAACCAAATTCCCTTTAATTGAATCGACATGGGTGGGGATAAGTGAATGAATTACTTAAAGATTATTTTCTATTGGAATTGGTTTATTATTGTCACATGTACAAAGATACAGTGAAAAGCTTCCCTTGCATAATCTTCATCCAAATCAATCCATTAAACAAATCATTCTAACTTCTTTGCTTGATGCATGCAAGTATTATGGTGATATATTCTGGATAATCGAGGTCCTAGGAACACAATCTTGTCTGTATGTGTGTATTTATTAATGCTTTATGCACAACACAAAGTGGGGAGGGTTTGTGACCCGTGAGGATGACACACACAGGGCTGCAGTGCGATTCACACAGGTTGCTTGTGTAAACAAGTTCATTGCTACTATAATACAATGTGCAGAGGGCAGAGCTTATCCACTGTGGTGGCAATAACAGGAATGCAGATAGTAATGTGAATGGTAAGTGATTAGGGAAAGTGGGGGGATGCGCAGCAAGTCTGGTGTACCTTGTGTACAGGTCAATGAAAGCATGCAGGTGCAAAGGGACATCACACAGCTGGTGGAACATATCGTCCTTACCTCAGAATTTCCACATCACTGTAGCAGTACTTCATGCGATAATCTCCAATCCTGCGGCTGCTGTCCTGGCCTCCAATCAACCCACACTGCTTAATTTTTGCAGCATCCAGACCTAGAGACAGCACGAAAGATTAAACATTCCTTCTGAGCAGTGAGTGTCCGGCACTGGAGCAGGGGCCACATGCTGACCAGGAGGGGTTCAACACTGTGGCAGGGTCCACGCGCTAATCGGGAGCACCCGGCACCAGGGTGGGGGCCATGCGCTGACCGGGAGCATCCGGCACTGGGACGAGGCCACATGCCAACCGACAGCAAGATGAACGATTAAGCATTCATCTGCATCTGACTTGAGAAAACTGACCCGTCTTAAATATTGATGTCTAATGGAAGACAAATTTGCATTTAAAAACAATTAACATATAAAGGCTTTTTTCCCTGCTTGCAGACGCTTGTGAATTAATGGGTATCTGATGTAAGTTGTTCATTCGAAGTTTTATGTTTTAGCAGGTCAGGGCACCGTTTTGCTGATTACGCTGTTTGCTGGCGAAGTCTGCGAAGTCCACAGGATATGAATTTCATGCCTGCTCAAGTTTTCTCATGGCAGTAGAAATGGATGTGGCTTCAACTTCGACATTTAAGAGAATCAGAATCAGGTTTATTATCACTGGCAGGTGACGGGAAATTTGTTAACTTAGCAGCAGCAGTTCAATGCAATACATAATATAGAAGAAAAAATAATAATAAGTTAATCTTATTCAGTATATGTATATTGAACAGACTAAAAATCCTGCAAAAAACAGGAATACTATATTTTTTTTCTTAAAAGTGAGGTAGTGTCCAAGGGTTCAATGTCCATTTAGGAATCGGATGGCAAAGGGGAAAAAGCTGTTCCTGAATCGCTGAGTGTGTGGCTTCAGGCTTCTGTAATTACTACCCGATGGTTGTCTCTTGGGGTCCGAGGAAGACTACATTGTGCAGGGTGGCAGTGTTTATTTTTACGAGGCTGAGTTGCGAGCTTGACATCTACCCGGCAGGGATGGAGAGCACGCTTGGAAGCACTGGATCGAACACAGGAACCTTTGTTCTCCAGCCTGGTGCTGATCTCACTGCACCACCAGCTGACCTTTGGTTGCACAATGTAACCACTGCGTGAAAGATATTGAAGTGGAAAAGCCTTGCACAGAGACGATCCCACTCTCTCGTCCTCAGAAGTCAGGGTCCAGTGGCATGGAAAATCGTTACGGCCGGCAACTTCCTTGGCTGCTTTGGATGGCCGTGTCTTCTTAAGTGCTCTGCCGCGCCCTACACACTCCACGATGCGCTGCTGCAATGCCTTCTCAGCCGTTGAACCCCCGGGGTTTCCTCCGCTTGATCCACTGATCACCGATGCCGGGATGAGCAAATTCCCATCTCACCGAGGGTTTCAGACCCGTTGGCTACCCTCACCTGGTTCAGCCGGCCTGTGAAGCCGATGCCCGGGGTGTGGCCGCTGTCAAACAGCTACAAGGAGCCACAGGTGAGAGCTGAGTGCCAGGTGGGGACCAACAGATGACGAGCCACTCCAAGGAGAACGACAAGCCCCTCCCCCCCATCTAGGGGTGCTACCCCTCCTATGCACTGATGGTAACAGTGAGAAAAGGGGAAATACATGGATGGGAGGGGTTTGAAGGGCTCCGATCCAGATGCAGGGCAATGAGACTCGACCGAATAACCAGCATGGACTAGATGGGCTGAAGGGCCTGTTTTGGGCTGTAGTGTCTGTGCCTCTATTCTGTACCTGGCCAAACCTGTCTTGGGATAAGATGATGGCGATAAGAACTTAATTTCTGGTACAGTAATTAGAATTGCTTCTTTAGTGTCATTCACACCAACACCTATTGAGGCCCAGTGAATCAGTGTGCATCTATTTCATTAAAGATGGTTAGGATATAAAGGCTCTACTGAGGTAACATTCTTTAACAGAAGAAATTCATTCCTTCATTGACATCTTCTGATGTACACAGAAGAGTTTAAACCTACCACGACATTTGGCATTGGATTCTGTTTTTCAAAAAACACAACCGCAATCAAATCTGTCCCACTTGGAGCTTCCCATGTTATAACTGGAGGGTGTGATCAGTGAACTTCACCACCCCCTCTCTGCTTTCCCATATTAAGTGGCCCCCTCCCCCTCACAGTTACTGAACTGTTAACGTTTACGCAGCATTCAGACAGGATCTCTCTCCGAGGGAAAGTTAGTCACACAGCTGCTAGCCGTGAAACTTTATATGGAGAAAACTAGCAGCGTAGGAAGCCTGCATACAGCCAGTCTTGTTTCCTGCAATGGCTTTGGCAAGGTTTTAATATCCTGAATTCAATAGAATGCAAAGAGAATGGAGAGGAGCTTCCACTCCAATTTTTGTGAGGGTTCCAGACACTGCATATTTAGCAGAAGAATTCTACCTATCAAATTATGGCAGAAACTAAATTTAGGGATACAAAGAAACTTGGAGTTTAGTCAATAGACAATAGGTGCAGAAGTAGACCATTCGGCCCCTCGAGTCTGCACCGCCATTCTGAGATCATGGCTGATCATTCACTATCAATACCCGGTCCCTGCCTTGTCCCCATATCCCTTGATTCCCCTATCCATCAGATATCTATCCAGCTCCTTCTTGAAAGCATCCAGAGAATTGGCCTCCACCGTCTTCCGAGGCAGTGCATTCCACACCTCCACAACTCTCTGGGAGAAGAAGCTCTTCCTCAACTCTGTTTTAAATAACTGACCTCTTAGTCTCAATCCATGCCCTCTGGTACTGGACTCTCCCAACATCTGGAACATATTTCCTGCCTCAATCCTATCAAATCCTTTAATTATCTTAAACGTTTCAATCAGATCCCCTCTCAATCTCCTCAATTCCAGCGTGTACAAGCCCAATCTCTCCAATCTCTCTGCGTAAGACAGCCCTGCCATCCCAGGAATCAACCTAGTGAATCTACGCTGCACTTCCTCAATTGCCAGAATGTCCTTCCTTAAACCTGGAGACCAAAACTGTACACAATATTCCAGGTGTGGTCTCACCAGGGCCCTGTACAAATGCAAAAGAACATCATTGCTCTTGTATTCAATTCCCCTTGTAACAAAGGCCAACATTCCATTTGCCCTCTTCACTGCCTGTTGCACTTGCTCATTCACCTTCATTGACTGGTGAACTAGGACTCCTAGGTCTCTTTGCATTTCTCCCTTACCTAACTCGACACCGTTCAGACAATACTCTGCCCTCTTGTTCCAGCTTCCAAAGTGGATAACTTCACATTTATTCACATTGAATGACATCTGCCAAGTATCTGCCCACTCACTCAGCCTATCCAAGTCTCCCTGTATTCTCCTAACGTCCTCTTCGCATGTCACACTGCCACCCAGTTTAGTATCGTCAGCAAAGTTTTCAATGCCCTCATCTAAATCATTGACATAAATCGTAAAGAGCTGTGGTCCCAATACAGAGCCCTGTGGTACCCCACTAGTCACCTCCAGCCAGTCTGAGAAACACCCATTCACTGCTACCCTTTGCTTTCTATCTGCCAACCAGTTTTCTATCCATGTTGAAACCCTGCCCCCAATGCCATGAGCTCTGATTTTACTCACCAATCTCCTATGTGGCACCTTATCGAATGCCTTCTGAAAATCTAGGTACACAACATCTACAGGCTTACCCTCGTCTAACATCCTTGTTACACCCTCAAAAAACTCCAACAGATTAGTCAGATTAGTCTAGGTAAGGTCTAACCCCTATTTCAAACCAGTGCATTAATTAGAAAAATACATACAAAATGCTGGAAGAACTCCAACATCTGCAGATTTGCACTTGCTTGTGGCACAGATTTGAGATCTGGACATTCTCCAGATGCCACGATCGGAAACATCTTCCGTGTCAAGGTCACTCACCGAGCTGCGACAGCCGGAAGAGCTCGTCCTCGTTGTCTGTCGTGTGATCAACGCTGACTTGAGTCACCTGGAGTTGCCCGTCTGCAGTGGATTTGCACAGCAGGGCTCGGCTAGTGCCTGCCAACAGGAACAGGAGACCAGTTAAAATGCTGAACCCCACTTTGCTTATGGCTGGACCTGAGTCAGTTTGGCATGTGGGTGGAGAAGAGGTTAGAGGAAAGAAGAGCAGTAAGGAAGGAACAAGCTCAATGGACAGGGGCAGGGCAGAAGTCATCAATAGGGGTGCACTGGTGTTTGAGGAAGGCAGGGGAGAATGGCTTAGTGAACATAATGCAGCCTCAAGAAATGCCAGTTGTACTCAAAGCCAAAACTATACACCAACCTCAACACAGGTTCATCCAGAGATGCCAAATAAGCCTGGCTCAAACTCCATTTTAGTCAAGACCACATCTGCAGGCTAACGAAGACAACGCTTGTAAGCTGCCTTATGCTTACTCCAGGAAAGCGAGATTGCGTTTAAAACTAAAATAAACCGATGTGATGTTGGACCAACAGGCAGACATCTGAGGGCCTGTACAACAGCCATTCTACAGCACAGCTAAGTACCTATGTTGGCGATGTAGAGCTTGTTGTTGAGAATAAGTGCAACAATGGCAGTCGTTCCTCCGGAAATCTCCTGCTCGATTTTATTGAGTTTTTCCAGGAGCTTCTGGTACTGCTGTGGAAGCTGAGAGTGAGGAATACCCTGCGAGACAAGGACAAAACACAGATTAGAAGGGGCAATGTCGTGGGAGTGAGGCAACAGGGAGAGGATTGAGTTGGAGATTTGCGACACCCAGGGTGAAGGGGAGTCGATGGTAGCAGAACAGGCTTGACCAGCTGCAGGAATCCTTATCCCCTTATCAGAGGGGAATAAAACTGGAGAACACGGATGCGGGGCAAGAGATTTAGAGAGAATCAGAGGGGGATCCGTGTACCAGCCAAGGCATGGTGTGTACCTGGATTATTGCCAGGGAGAGCCACTGATCACATTCAAGTGTCTAAATGAGCACCTGTATCACCAAGGCATAGCACAGAAGGGGTCAATGTAGATGGATGGCCATTGATAGTAGATGTGTTTCTACAACCACTAACAGAGACCGGTTAAGCCTAATGGGCCTGTTGTCAAAATGTCGCCAGAAGTGCTAACAATTTTATTAGAACTATTTTATTAAACAGACAAGGGACAACCAGAGGATGTAGTGTACCTGGACTTTCAGAAAGCCTTTGATAAGGTCCCACATAGGAGATTAGTGGTCAAAATTAGAGCACATGGTATTGTGGGTAGAAAATTGGTTGCTAGACAGGAAACAAAGAGTAGGGATTAACAGGTCCCTTTCAGAATGGCAGTCTGTGACCAGTGGGGTACCGCAAGGCTCGGTGCTGGGACTGCAGCTATTTACAGCATACAATAATGATTCAGATGAAGGGATTAAAAGTAACATTAGCAAAATTGCAGATGACACAAAGCTGAGTGGCAGTGTGAAATGTGAGGAGGATGTTATGAGAATGCAGGGTGACTTGGACAGGTTGGGTAAGTGGCATGGCAGATGCAGTTTAATGTGGATAAATTTGAGGTTATTCATTTTGGTGGCAAGAACAGGAAGGCAGATTACTATCTGAATGGTGTCAAGTTAGGAAAAGGGGAAGTACAACGAGATCTAGGTGTGCTTGTACATCAGTCACAGAAAGTAAGCATACAGATACAGCAGGCAGTGAAGAAAGCTAATGGCATGTTGGCCTTCATAATATGAAGTTATGTTATGAAGGGGAGTTGAGTATAGGAGCAAAGAGGTCCTTCTGCTGTTGTACAGGGCCCTGGTGAGACCACACCTGGAGTATTGTGTGCAGTTTTGATCTCCAAATTTGAGGAAGGACATTCTTGTTATTGAGGGAGTGCAGCGTAGGTTCACGAGGTTGATTCCCGGGATGACGGGACTGTCATACGTTGAAAGATTGGAGCTACTGGGCTTGTATACACTGGACTTTAGAAGGATGAGAGGGGATCTGATTGAAACATATAAGATTATTAAGGGATTGGACATGTTAGAGGCAGGAAACATGTTCCCGATGTTGGGGGAGTCCAGAACCAGAGGCCACAGTTTAAGAATAATGAGTAGACCATTTAGAACGGAGTTGAGGAAAAACTTTTTCACCCAGAGAGTTGTGGATCTATGGAATGCTCTGCCTCAGAAGGCAGTGGAGGCCAATTCTCTGGATGCTTTCAAGAAGAAGCTAGATAGTTATCTTATGGATAGGGGAATCAAGGGATATGGGGAGAAGGCAGGAACGGGGTACTGATTGTGGATGATCAGCCATGATCATGGTAGTGCTGGCTCAAAGGGCCGAACGGCCTACGCCTGCACCTGTTGTCATAACTAAGCACATTAATTCTCAAGTCTCAAATATAGCATCATTATCTAGAATTATTAGTTTGGAAATGTCAGACTCCTCTGAATAAGGGAGTGACAAATGAGATTGTCCCCCCTCACCACAGCTGCCTACAACCCGGCAGCACCACACTACTGCTTTTCCTTCCGACGGGAAAGCTGAGAGCTGACAATAAAGACGTTCAGGATCACTTGCGATGGACCAAAATCTGCGAGAACAAAATACAGCAGTGGCTAATAAATGCAAGATTTAAAAGAATCTCTGTTACTCTACATGTGTAAATCAGAAAGCAGCACAGCACAGGAGCAGGCCATTCGGCCCAGAATGTTGTACTGAACCAGCTAAAAAGAAAATTTAAAAAAACACCCAAGCACCAATCCCTTCCACCTACACAATGTCCATATCTCTCCACCTTCCTTACATCTATGTGTCCATCCAAAAGCCTCTAATGTATTTGCCTCTACCACCAGACCAGGCAGCGCATTCCAGACACCCACCACTTACCTCACATCCCCCCTGAACTTACCTCCTCTCATCTTCACTGCACACCCTCTGGTTTGAGATAATTCAAGCCTGGGGAACAGAAACGCCCCATCTGCTCTACCTACGCCTCTCAATCTTATAACTACCAGCTCTCTCATCTGCCTCCACCACTCCAGAGAAAAACAACTCAAGATTATCCAGCCTTTAATGCAGGACTCAAGGCGTATGGATTCCGTGCATTTAGGGATATCTACATAAACGCATGAGTGAGAAAGGGATACAAATATATTCTAAATTCATTAAAGTGACTTTGTCAGTGGTGGCTCATATGGGGCATGAATGTGGCAGGAACAAATATATTCCTGTCTAGAGATAAAATTTCTTTTAAAACAAGATATACTTTATTCAAAAATAAAATTATATACAATAATCCATTCAATGACTTTCAATCCTTTACAACTGTTTCCACTGCTGTCTTTACATTTTCACACTTTTCACCACCCACGTAGCACTCTGTTCTTCCATATTTACATTCAGGGGGTATACCCCCCAACCCCCTACCCCTCAACTCCCAGGGGAGAAGAACCCCAGACTGTGGTTCTTCCCTACCGGGCCCTTGCGGTGGCTGCACCGAGTTTGAGTGCGTCCCTCAGCACGTACTCCTGCAGCCGAGAGTGTGCCAGTCGGCAGCATTCCCCCACGGACGTCTCCGTGTGCTGGTAGACCATCAAGTTTCGGGCCGACCAAAGAGCGTCTTTCACCGAGTTGATGATCTGCCAGCAGCACCGGATGTTGGTCTCGGTGTGCGTCCCCGGGAACAGCCTGTAGATCAGAGAGTCCTCTGTTACACAGCTGCTGGGGATGAACCTCGACACTGTCCCTTCCATCCTCCTCCACACCTTCTCCGCGAACCCACAGTGTGCAAAGAGGTGGGTCACCGACTCCTCCTCACTGCAGTCCTCCTGTGGGCAGAGGGGCGTGGAGACGACGTTCCGGGCGCATAGGAGGGATCGGACTGGGATGGCCCCTCTCACCGCCAGCCAGGCAAGGTCTTGATGCCTGTTGGTGAGGTCTAGCGATGAGGCATTTTGCCAGGAACTGGACGGTCTGCTCAGGGAACCACCCCACTGTGTCCATCTCGTCCTTCTCCTGCAGTGCCTGCAGGACCTTACATGCTGACCACTGCCTGATGGCCCTGTGGTCAAAGGCGTTGACCTGAATGAACTTCTCTATGAGGGACAGGTATGGCGGCAACGACCAGCTGACAAGGGTGTTGCTCGGGAAAGGGGCCAGACCCATCCTTCGTAGCCAGGACGACAGGTAGAACCTGGGCACGTAGTGGTACTTCGTGCCCGCATACCTGGGATCCACTGTTACGAACCCCATAACTGGGTCACTAAAAAGCAAAGATAGAGAGGTCTGTTGAAGTCTGATGGTACTATTTTTAACAGTATTTATTGATGAAATACACAAAAATAATCTCAACGCAAACATACAGATAATATACGTCGTCAATACTAAATCTAAAAGTGCAGGTATAATAATAATCAATAAGAAATAAGCCCTATCGTTGTCTAGGGGATAATGTATTGTCCTATGGAAATATAAAAGTCACTCAGTTCATCCAGGCTGCAGCCTTTTGTTTGTCGCTGTGTTGCACTTTGTTGGAGAGAGAGAGAAATAGGAATAGAATGGGAATAGGTACCGCTACAGGTTTTCCATCCATTATGATTTCGATCCTTCAGGAGTCCCGTTGGGGTGGCTGTTCACTTGTGGCCTCTCCTTTAGCTAAACCGTTCTTCCGTGGTGAGGCCGCCAATCCCAGGCAAGGGAAAGGACGCACACAAGCCCCCCACCGGCTGTCGCTATTAAACGCTGTCACTGGATTTCTAGCCTTTCTCCTGGTGCGTCTAAGGGGTTGTTCCCCAGACCCTCTTTTATTCTTACTCATGGGGTCTCAGATGTCAGGTTGGGATGATGCAATCCCTCAACCAGCCCACTCTGGTTATTCCCTGAGGGCTTCAATGAATAGTACAGTACTCAATACACAATTCCGTCTCCAAGAGACAATGGCCGTTATCAGTGGCTTTGTTTCGCTGAGGCCAGGACACATTCCAAAACCTTGAGGATTCTCTCTCATTTCCTGGGTCCCAGACCCCAATTAATAGCGATCTTGCGATTCTCAAAAAGGAGGGGGCTACTTTGTATCCTTCGGCCCCTCAGAGTTGTGGCACATTCGTAACACCACACACAACCTGATGCAGCCACACACGAAGCTGGCCATCAGGGTGAGGGCGACATTGGGAATGTTTTTGCCCCCGTTGTCCAGGGACTTATGCATGGTGGTCCATCTGACCCGCTCCATCTTGGATCCCTAGACGAATCTGAAGACGGCTCGGGTGATTTCCGAGCTGAAGGAGTGGGGGACTGACCACACCTGCGCCAAGTACAGCAGCCCTGAGAGCACCTCACACCTGATGACCAGGTTCTTGCCCGCTATCGATAGGGAGCGCCCTTCCCACAGCCCCGGTTTCTGTTTCACCTTGGCAGTCCGCTCCTGCCAGTTCTTGTTGGACGCCTCGGCCCCTCCGAACCAGATCCCCAACACCTTCACGTGATCAGACCTGGTGGTGAAGGGGACGCTGGATTGGTCGGGCCGATAACCTGTTTTTAAAATGCCTGACTGTAGCTGAAGCAAAAAGACAGAAGGATAGAAGTTTGGAGGATGGGAATGTCTTGGTGGACTCACCTGGACAGTTGGTGTTAGTGCAGGAAAATAATGAAAAAATGCATGGGAAAAGTTTTGCAGCAAACTCCCTCAGTTTTTTTCTCTCTCTCCCTTTCAGTCACACCGATCTTTCAGCATTCCCCAGTCCGCACAAAGAAATGCTCTAAGCACACAGTCAAATTAGCCTGATCCCTCTTGCCGCAAAAGTCTGCACTTGATTTGACACAAGCAGAACCTACACCCGAGGGCTGATATTTCTGGCAAGCAGTGAGTCAGCTCAGCCCATTTTGTTCAGTCCTTCTCCTATGAGGAAATGCATCAATAATTCCTTTCATAATCTCACTTTCTGCCTTAGTGAAACACTTCCTAAACTTCTACAAGGCACACAGCAGCCTTTCAGACACAGCAAGATCTCACTAACAACAAGAAGCAGATAATCAGCTTGGGAGCTATGTTGGTGGGGAAATCCCCATCTACAGGATACCTGGGGAATTCCACTGCACCACCTCCATCTGTGCCAAAGGACCACCCCTCCCCACCTCAACTGTCCACTTGAGAAAGCAGACAGGATCTGAGTTTTACTTCCAAAAGACAAAATCAATGAGTCTAGGTCTCTCTCAGCAGCTCATAAAAAAATTATTGGATTGGATTAAGGACATGGACTTGCCAGGAAGGCACCTCAATGTTAAGAACTGGAAACCTACCACATAATGTGCTGGTTCAACCAGAAACACTAACATGATGTACACGGACTTGCATTAAGACTCACCAGTAGCTGTTAGAGAACACATATTACAGCTGTGGGATTACCTCGGGAAGCTGAGACTGCAGGTTGGCCTTTTCCGCCAGAGAATCATCTATTGATTCGAAGAAGCTGCGTTCTACCACATCGAAGGCCTGTGGAGAAAAAGAGAACAAAGCCCTCAGCATGTGCAGCCATTTGCTCACACCCTCCAGCTGATCGAAAGCAAGTGAACTGTTTGTCAATGGGCTGAAAATACCTCACACAAATCCAGCCCAATTCATTGACGGATGGGTTAATATCAGTAAAAGTGGCCTGCATTCCCTGGGAGCCCTCTTTGGAATTGGAAAGATGAGCTCTGAACAGCCAGAACTATGTTGCTGGAACAGGTAATTTATCTCACTTCATTCGGGGGGGGGGTGGGGGGTGGTGTGTGTGTGTGTGTGTGTGTGTGTGTGTGTGAGACAGAGAGAGAGAGAGAATGGGTGACGGGATTTGTGTGTGTATACATGTGCGTACAGGAAGGAGACACAGACTGCTATGAGCTACAAGTCTGGACAAACTTGGGACGCTTTCTTTGGCATGAAGAAAAGCTAAGAGGAGACCTGGTAGAATTAATAATAAAATTATTAAGCAGCACAGGTACAGTACATGATTCAAATCTTTTACCCATGCTAGGTATGCCCAATACTAGAGATGTGTGGGGCACGCTTTTCTTTAAAGGCACCGAGTGAGTCTGGAATGCACTGCCAGGCGTGGACGTGGAAGATGCTGCTCGACACATGACTACATAGGGGATGAAAGGATATGGATCAGGCAGAAAAGATTTGGTTTAATTTTGCATGGTGTTTGACACAGACAGTGTGAATTAAAGGGTTTGCTCTTGTGCTGTAACTGTTCTATATTTATTTAGAACAGTTGTTCTTTCCCCCGCTCCTTAATAAAATGAGCCACTGCATCCACTGTCACCTCAGGATATCAATTCTGATTTATACAAACTCACTAGGCACATCTTTGTCGCCAGAGTGACGACACCCTCAGTCAGTCCCTTGGAGGAAGAGACTCAGTTCCTCAAACCTGTGCTGCCATTCAATTACATCATCAGAATCAGGTTTAATATCAATCACTGGCAAAAGTTGTGAAATTTGTTTGCAGCTGCAGTACAATGTAATACAAAATAAAATCTGTAAAAGAAATGTACAGTGATTTACGGTTAATTGGGACATTTTAGGACCAGTGCATCTTGGCTAATTTAAGTGGCTGTCCCAAATAGCCAAAGTTTCATGGACACAGACAGCATCCGCTGTTGACCTACTGTAGCAATAGGCAAGTTGCAGTGAATGGGTCCAGGTCCTCAGGGCAGAAGTTGACTGTGGCAGTGGCCAACCTCTCAAAGGTCTTCAGTGAGTGCAACTGGGTGACAAACCACAGACAGAGTCCAGAAACAGAGACATGGGATGCTGTATTGATACCACCAAAGTTTCAGGAACTTCAGCAGTGTTGAAGCACGCAACCACTGCTGTGATTTTTGGTTAGACCTGTGAATAATCATTTTATTTCATAATTAGGATCCAGTCTGTTACTTAATCAAATCTTTCTAGTTGTCACCATTCTGTTATCAAAATGTAGCTTTACTGGTGACCTTGTTTACAGAGAATGTAAAAGCTGTATCAAATTCAAACTTGGGCAGACCTCCTGGTGTCCACCAGTCCTTTCTAAGAAATTGCCCGTTATTTTGAGCACCAACTCTTGTGTGGCTTTTAAGCTTGCTCGCACGCCATCCGACCCATCTTCCTGTAAAATGAACAAATTCAGGAACCATACCTTCACTGTCTTTCGTGCAGGGTATTTATATAGTTAGCAAAATGGTGTGGCCCCACCAACAACACCTGACATACTTTTGGTCGCATACTGCCAAACTGTAAAATACCCAGTTATACAAAGGCAAATAAATAAAACTGCAGGTGCTGGAAAACAAATTAGAAATGCTGAAGAACTCCGCTGATCAAGCAGCATGTGGAAAGAGAAGCCAGCTAACTTTGCAAACAAATACCCTTCCTCAGAACTGAGGCATAAAACTACTTAGTGTAAGTAATAGAGAAGATGGGGGAGGACAAAGGGAACACCAGTCATAAGGTGAGGCGAGTTGATTACCTTTCTCACTGTAACGTGTTATTAAGTCTGGGCAAGTAGCACACACGGTCACTGATTCTCCTTTATTGACAGCACACACAACTTGTTCAAAGACCACTAAAAAACTGGTCAAATGTGATTTATTTTCACAAAACCATGCCTGACTACCTTTGAGTTTTTCTTAGTGCTTTTAATTTTTTAGGAAGCTTCTTATCTATATTCTACAATGAATGTTAATTTTTGCTTCTAATTTCTCATCTCCTTCCCTTTTTGAATACTCTTTTACAATTCTCCTACCTAATGGAAGCTTAGGAGTCTTGGGAATTTTGGACAATTAAACCCCAATACACCAACTATCCCTGAAGGTGGTCTCGGCCCGAGGAACGCCAGCTGTTTCCTCTTTCCCACAGATGCTGCCTGATCTGCTGAGCTCCTCCAGCATTTTGTGTGTGTTGCTTTGGATTTCCAGCACCTGCAGCAAATTTTCTTGCGTTGATAGCTCTCTCTCTAGCCACATTTGCTGCCTGTCCATCATCTTTGCTTTAAGTAATCCCTGACCCTTAGCTTTCACAGAAGTGTAACCCATAGCCAGAGATTTCCTTTGCATCTTCAACAAGGTACTTACAACCTTTCTGGGTAATGCCCAAATCAATTTGGTTTACTCAGTGACCTATTTAGGTCTAGTACAACTACCCTGCTTGTTTTTAATACCTCTACTTTAAAATAACTGATCCCACAGACTTCTCATTTTGCCCTGAAAATCTCGAGAACTTATGTGCTCACTGATCCTCTAACCTTTTAAAAATGCTGTTTTTCCCAAATGAACCATCATGTGTGTCTCAGCACTTAATTTCCTTTGCCACACGAGTGCCCATTTCATCAGTCTGAGCTCTTCAAAATCTTGCCTCCTCATTGAGCAGGATATTCCTGAGGTCCTCTGTGACAGTATCCCCACGTAATGTGAACACAAATATCTGGCACCTTCCAGCAAGCCCCAACTCAATGAAGTACACTCAGATCTGGGGGACAATACCTGCAACAGCACCTTGCGTACGTTAGCGTCATTGTGACTCTCGGTCAACTGCCCCAGCAAGAGCTCTGCCGTCAGCCTCTGTGTCACAAACTTTGAGACTCGGCTTCCATCATATCCATTGAAGACCCCGTAAAGGAAACACTCATCTTCTCTGGAGGAGAGAGAAAGCAGACTTGAGTCAGCTGTGCTCAAGGGTCAAGCACCCAATTGAGGTTTCCTAGTGTATCGCAAACAAAAAACTTCAAAGTACATTTATATTCAAAGTACAGTTGCAAAAAAAGTTTGTGAAATGTTTGCAGTTATCTGGCTTTCTGCATTAGCTAATCAAATGTGGTCCGATCTTCAGCTAAATTGCAATAATAGACAAACACAATCTGCCTAAACTAATAACAAAAAAACTTGTGTACTTGTCAATACTGAGTACGCCATTTAAACAATCACAGTCTAAGTTCAAAAAAGAACCTCTGGGGTAATGTCTTCTACAAAAGCTATTTGGAGTGTTGCAATCAGATGAGATTGGATGTGTGGGTTGTAAAGGTGCCCTGCCCTATAAAAAGACACACAAAGTCAGGTTGCTGTCAGAGCCCGTCAAGAAAGATCTGTTTATGTGCACCATACCTCGATTAAAACAACTTTCAGAGGGCCTTAGAAAAAGAGTTCTAGAGATGCATGAAGCTGTTAAAGGTTGTAAAAGCTTTTCTAAAGACCTGAATGTTTATCAGTCTGCAGTAAGAGAAATTGTCCACAAATGGAGGAAATTCAGTACTGTTGCTACTCTGCCTAAGAGTGGGTGTCCTGCAAAGATCACACCCAGAGCACAACGTGAAATGCTGACGGATGCGATAAAGAACCCAAGGGTAACAGCAAAAGACCTGCAGAAATCTTGAACCTGCTAAAGTCTCTGTCATGTGTCCACTACAAGGATAAAACTGAACAAGAATGGTGCCCCTGAGGAAACCACTGTTTTCCAAATAAAACCATTGCTGCACGTCAAGTTTGCAAAGACTGCCTGGTTGTTCCACAACACTTCTGGGACAATGTTCTGCGGACAGATGAGACAAAAGTTGAACTTTTTTGTAGATACTATGTTTGGAGGGAAAAGGGAATCCCACACCAGCACCAAAACCTCATTCCAACTGTGAATGAGTAAACAATGTGTTTAATAAAGACATGAAAAGTACAAACAATTGTTTGTATGTTAGTAGTTTAGGCAGATTGTGTTGGCCTATTATTCTGACTTAGATGAAGATCAGACCACATTTTATGAGTAATTAATGCAGAAAACCAGGTAATTCCAAAGATTTTCTATTATACAATCTTTTCACAAACTTTTTTTTAGTATATGCATACTATACAGTATAAAACCTTGAGATTAGTCTCCTTACAGGCAGCCATAAAACAAAAAAACCCAATAAAACCTATTAAAAAAAAGTTCATTGAACACCCAATCGTGCGAACAATAGAAGTAAACAAGTAACATTCAGAACTGAAGTTCACAAAAGTGAGTCCACAGCACCAAAACCAGTCATAACTGCATTCGATCCAGGAGCCCTTTAGTTGCAGGACATAGTTTCCGTCCAATGCAGAGACAAGTGAATCTTATGAAACAATGAACTGAAACACCAGCCCATCCCTCACCTCTGGGACTACCACCCTGATATTTTCAATCTGGCCTAACTCTAAAGTTGGTCAAACTTTGAGTCGTTGCCCGCTCTCGGATGCAGCCCCTGCCACTTCGACATGGTCTCGGGCCTGGGTCCCACCGCCTCGACATGATCCATACCTGACCTTTTTAATCTGACTCAGCACTTAAACTGGCCAAGTAGCAGGTTGTCCCTCGCTCTTGGACCAGGCCCACTTTGATACACTCTCCCGCTGGCTCAATTCAGCCTGTACCTGGCCTTTCCAATCCGGCCCGGCGTTTAAATCTGTCAAACAATGGGCCGCTCTGTGATCTCGGGCTAGAGCCTCATCGCCGCCAGTAATGGCCAAACATTCTCTCTGTTCCCACTCTCGGGCCTGCTCGATTCAGCCCGTACCCGCCAAGCCACAACCATCCTGCACCTTCGAGGCATCAGTTCGCACCACAAAAATGTCAGGCTGTTCAAGAGCTCAGCACCAGAAAGAAAGCTACAGGCTATTGATTGCAGTGATAGAAACATAGAAAACAGGTGCAGGAGTAGGCCATTCGGTCCTTCGAGCCTGCACCACCATTCGGTATGATCATGGCTGATCATCCAACTCAGAACCCTGTACCTGCTTTCTCTCCATACCCCCTGTTCCCTTTAGCCACAAGGGCCATATCTAACTTCCTCTTAAATATAGCCAATGAACCGGCCTCAACTGTTTCCTGTGGCAGAGAATTCCACAGATTCACCACTCCCTGTGTGAAGTAGTTTTTCCTCATCTCGGTCCTAAAAGGCTTCCCCTTTATCCTTAAAATGTGACCCCTTGTTCTGGACTTCCCCAACATCTGAAACAATCTTCCTGCATCTGGCCTGTCCAATCCCTTTAGAATTTTATACGTTTCAATAAGATCCCCCCTCAATCTTCTAAATTCCAGTGAGTATAAGCCTAGTCGATCCAGTCTTCCTTCATATGAAAGTCCTGTCATCCCAGGAATCAATCTAGTGAACCTTCTTTGTACTCCCTCTATGGCAAGAATGTCTTTCCTCAGATTAGGGGACCAAAACTGCACACAATATTCTAGGTGCGGTCTCACCAAGGCCTTGTACAACTGCAGTAGAACCTCCCTGCTCCTGTACTCAAATCCTTTTGCTATGAATGCCAACATACCATTTGCCTTTTTCACCGCCTGCTGTACCTGCATGCCCACCTTCAATGACTGGTGTACAATGACATCCAGGTCTCGTTGCATCTCCCCTTTTCCTAATCGGCCACCATTCAGATAATAATCTGTTTTCCTGTTCTTGCAACCAAAGTGGATAACCTCACATTTATCCACATTAAATTGCATCTGCCATGAATTTGCCCACTCACCTAACCTATCCAAGTCACCCTGCATCCTCCTCACAGCTAACACCGCTGCCCAGCTTCGTGTCATCTGCAAACTTGGAGATGCTGCATTTAATTCCCTCATCTAAATCATTAATATATATTGTAAACAACTGGGGTCCCAGCGCTGAGCCTTGCGGTACCCCACTAGTCACTGCCTGCCATTCTGAAAAGGTCCCGTTTACTCCCACTCTTTGTTTCCTGTCTGCCAACCAATTCTCTATCCACATCAATACCATAGCCCCAATACCATGTGCTTTAAGTTTGCACACTAATCTCCTGTGTGGGACCTTGTCAAAAGCCTTTTGAAAATCTAAATATACCACATCCACTGGCTCTCCTAGTTACAAGTCTACTAGTTACATCTTCAAAAAATTCTGTAAGATTCGTCAGACATGATTTTCCTTTCACAACTCCATGCTGACTTTGTCCGATGATTTCACCTCTTTCCAAATGTGCCGTTATCACATCTTTGATAATCGACTCTAGCATTTTCCCCACCACCGATGTCAGACTAACCGGTCTATAAACGCTTTCAACAAGAAGTGTGATTAATGAAGAAGGTAATAGTTGTGTTTGCTACCAGCAAGTCGTCGCTGTGCTTCACCAGTGCCACCTTAAACCAATCATGTTTCCTCTTACCTTCCTATACTCCACAGAAAATACACTTGACTCTCTTGAAAACAGAAACACTATCTCAGGCAATATACTGGGAACTCTAGTCTGCATTCTCTCCAGTACTCTCACATCCCTCCAACGGAGTAGTGAGCAAGACTGCATACCTTATTCCAGCAACACACACAAGATGCTGGTGGAACACAGCAGGCCAGGCAGCATCTATAGGGCCGAGACCCTTCGTCAGGGTCCCAAAAACGTCAACAGCGCTTCTCCCTATAGATGCTGCCTGGCCTGCTGTGTTCCGCCAGCATTTTGTGTGTGTTGCTTAAATTTCCAGCAACTGCAGGTTTCCTCATGTTTACACCATATTCCAGCTTGGGTCTTACTAATGTTTTATACACAAGAAGTATAACCTCCCAGCTACTGTACTCACTGTCCCATACGTCTTCTGAACCATGTTATCTGTCCGAGCTGCCACCTTCAAAACATTTGGACTTGCACACCAAGATCCCTCTAGGAATAGGAATAGGCATCTGTTAGTCTCGTGAGACCATGGATTTGCGCCTTGGAAGGTTTCCAGGGTGCAGGCCTGAGCAGGGTTGTATGGGAGACCGACAGTTACCCAAGCTGCAAGCCTTCCCCTCTCCACGCCACCGAATTTGTCCAAGGGAAGGGCACTAGGACCCAAGCAGCTTGGCACCGGTGTCGTCGCAGAGCAATGTGTTGTTAAGTGCCTTGCTCAAGAACACAACATGCTGCCTCAGCTGAGGCTTGAACCAGTGACCTTCAGATCACTAGACCGTTGCCTTATCCTCTAGGCCACGCGCCAAGATCCCTCTATTCCTCAAGATACCCTGGAAACCTGTTAATACTCCTAAAAATGCATCACCTTACATTTATCTCTCCATTTGCCACAGCTGAGCCCATTTTCACACCTACATCACCCTGTAGCCTACGATTACCCGCCACACTATAAACAACTCCACCAATCTTTGTCTCATCTGCGGGATTTACTGATCTCACCTCCGACATCCACATGTGCATTTAAAACAGCAGAGGTTCTGGCACCGTTCCCTGTGGAACACAAGTAGCATCCAATTGCAAAAACAACCCTCTACTATCACAAACATGATGCTGGAAATCCAAAGCAACACACACACAAAATGCTGGAGGAACTTGCCGATCAGGCAGCATCTATGGAAAAAAGTCAACAGTCGGAGTTTTGGGCTGAGACCCTTCATCAGTGACCTCTCATCTTCATTTCCAGTTTTGATAAAGGGTCTCGGCCTGAAACGTCGATTGTTTACTCTTTTCCATAGATGCTGCCTGGCCTGTTGGGTTCCTCCAGCATTTTGTGTGTGTTCCTCTACTATCACCATCCACCTCCTATTGCCAAGTCAGCTTACCAACTTGCCCTGGATCCTATGGGCCCTCACCTGATGGAACATCTTCTCATGTGGGACCTTCTTGAACGCCTTACTGAGGTCCATATTACCACATCCACTGCACTGCCCTTGCCAATGCACATTGCTGTTTCTTCAAAGATTTCATTCAGGTTGGTCGGACAAGTCCTACCCTAGACAAAGCCATACTGGTGTTTTTCCACATGAAATTAACACTATCCTGCAAAAATTTTCCAATAACGTCCTCAGTACTTATGTCAAGCCCATAGATCTGTTAACAGAACATAAAACACAGAAATCTACAGCACATTACAGGCCCTTCAGCCCACAATGTTGTGCCGACCATGTAACCTAGTCTGGAAACTGCCTCGAGTTTCCCTACCACATAGCCCTCAATTCTTCTAAGCTCTATGTACCCATCTAAGAGTCTCAAAAAAGACCCTATTGGATCCGCTTCCACCACCATTGCCGGCAGTACATTCCAAGTACTCACCATTCTCTGTGTGGAAAAACTTACTCCTGACATCCCCTCTGTACCTATTTCCAAGCAGCTTAAAACTATGTCCCTTTGTGTTAGTCATTTCAACCCTGGGGGAAAGCCTCTGGCTATCCACAAGATCAATGCCCCTCATCATCTTATACACCTCCATCAGGTCACCTCTCATCCTCTGTCACTCCAAGGAGAAAAGACCAAGTTCACTCAACCTATTCTCATAAGGCATGCTCCCTCCAATCCAGGCAATTATTGTAATGCCTGCACTGTTTTGTGTACTTTATGCAGTCCTAGGTAGGTATGTAGTCTAATGTAGTTTTTTTTCTGTGTAGTTACATACGTAGTTCAGTCTAGTTTTTGTACTGTGTCATGTAACACCATGGTCCTAAAAGAACGTTGTCTCATTTTTACTATGTACTGTACCAGCAGTTATGGTCGAAATGACAACAAAAGTGACGACTTGAACACCTTTGTAACTCTCCTCTGCACTCTCTCTATGGTAGCCACTGCTGCCTTGCTTGAAAAATGGGACATTTGCCGTCCTCCTGCCACCTGGTACCTCACTTGTAGCATGTTAAGATTTACTCATCCCAGCCAGCACCATAGCAATCCCTTTCCTTGAATTCCATCATTGCCTGGGATAAATCCCATTCACCCAGGGGACTTAGCCACCTTTAATCCTACTAAGGCATTGAGTACCACCTCTTTATTTATGGAGACTTGCTATTTATTTTTCCTCTTTGATGTGTTCTCCAACTATAAAATCTACTTCTTTTGCAAATACTGACAAAAATCATATTCATTTAGGATCTGAACTATATCAGAGTCCATGAAAAGTTCTTTTGTCCGAATGGGCCTATTGTAATTTTGGTTATTCTTTTGCCCATAATATACTTATTAAATTCCCTCAGATTTACCTTAATCCTGTCTGCCATTGATGTTCTGGATTATAGGTTACACCAGATCGTTATAAAATATGACTTCTGTACCTCCTGATCAAGACAGTATTTTATTCAACATGAATTCATCAGCAATATTCAGAGAATCCTCTAATTCATGATATTTTTACTTGACAACTCTGGGTTACCTCCACTCCCCTGTCTCTGGTCTCCAACCCTTCTTCCTCATTTTTTTTCATCTTCTCGCTTTCATTTATGATACTTAAAGTCCACGTCTTTAATCATTTAACAAAACAACATGGCTTGGTAACAATGGTTGTTTAACTCCAATAAATGCTTTGGAAGTGTTATCTGATGTTAAATTGCAACACTAATGTAATTTGCTTTTGTGGGTACGGCACTGGAAGTTCATCTCACATGACACTTAGTTTGTGAACAATGCTTCAGTCAAATTTTACTTTGAAAATTTGTTGTAATGCTATGTACAGGTAGGTGAAGAAAAATGCAAAAACCATCCCCCAATAAGCTTATCGTCTTCACCGGTAGCCTCTTATTTTCAACAGAAATAGTAAGAAAGATTGTAACCCGGACTCATTGCTCACCAGCTCTCATCATCAACAACAAAATCCCCAGTTCACTCACTCATCATGCTCAAAAGGAACAGATGCAAACTGTTATTTCCAATTATTCAGAAATGCTGCAACCTTTTGAGGGTTGGAATCCATTTGCCACTGCCAATTTTCACAGACGTAACAAAGGAAAGAAACTCTTTCATCCTAAGAGTGATGATTTATTAGCACTGTCCCAACAATGATGGCAACTTGCATTTGAATAAAACCGTGGCAGAAAGCCCAAAAGCCGAGACACATAAGGAGATAGTGGCCCAGGGTTAAGCAGCAGGATTTCAGAAACACCCACCTACCAGCAACCTTCTTTGGAAAATAATACATTAGCCATCCAAGTCAGGCTGCTCATAATTGATACTTGACATAACTTCATCAAGATCTCCCTTAGCCAATCTACAGGCTCTGGTCAAGTCACACCTTTAATCTAGAGCACACGACTGGGTCAGCAACGATTTCCTACAATTCAGTATTTGAAAGGCCAAAGTCTTTGGTCCACATCACAACATCTGATCCCAAACAAATCTCTCACAAGCTGGAAGCTGACCCAGGGTTAAAACTCACCGAAACCTCAGCCAACCATCCTCCAAGCTGTGAGCCTCAATACTGGTTCCATCTGCCTGGTAAATGCGATTTGTGCCGTAACCGATCCCCGAGAGGTGGCACACTGTGAGGTCATCTGTCCAACTCAGCTGCTCCTGGTCACGTTGGGAAATTACCCTCAGTGTCTGAACATAATGTGATCACCAATCTAACACGCGCAGCCAAAGGGGGGGGGGGGCAGAGAGGAGGAATAGACTAGACTGACAGAAAGATTTGGGGGGGGGGAAGAGGGGAACTGGGGGAGGGTGGGATGGGGAGAGGGAACAGGGAGAAGAAGGGGTATGGGGAGGGGAAGGGTGAGAGGGGGAGAAGAGGGGGAACAGTGGGATGAAGCGGAACGGGGGAGAAGGGGAACGTGGGAGGGAAGGGGGTATAGGGAAGAGAGGAGTGAGAGGGGGAACGGGAATGTGTGAGGGGAGGGGGGAATGGGATGGGAGACGGGTGAGTAGGGGAGGGAGGGGAGTGAGGAAAGCCAGAAGGGAGGAAAAGGAGAGTTGGAAGGGGAAGGGGGATGGAGGGGCTGACAAGTTTCGGGTTGAATGAAGGATAGGGGATATGTCAGCAGCTGCTCTCGTAGTCCCGCAGAGTCTCCCCACCCGTTTATTCCCCATCTGCCTCCACCCACCCCTGCCATTCCCACGCCTCTTGCCCTGTTTCCCAGACACTCCCAATTCCTCACATTCTGAAGACCCCGTCTCCTCTGCGACGCCATTTGAGCGGAAATACGAATTCCGCTCCGTCATACGTGGGAGGAAACAATTTCCGGCGAGTGGGCGTGGCCTGGGCCGAGGTGTCCGGAGCCGGGCAGGGCCCCGGGCTCGGGGTTCGGGCCGAGCCGAGCCGAGCCGTGCCGGTTGTCCTCGCTGGAGGGGGCAAGCCCGCTGTTTACTGCTCAGCAACCACAGTGAGACACATCTTGACTTTCTGCCGTCCTGCTGATGACGTGTGGAGTTCAGGAATCAGGACCATGGTGAAGGGCGAGTGGTGTGGACAGGTCAGGAACCGACCCTTTTGCCCATCCAGTCCTGTTATTCTTCCTAGTCCCACTGACCTACACCTAGACCACAGTCCTCCACACCCATTCCATCCAAGAGTGTAGTAACCTGCCTCAAGAACTATCGCCCAGCTGCACTGACATCCAGAGTGATGAAGTACTTTCAGAGATTAATAATGAAACATATCATTTCCTGCCTCAGAGGCAACTTTGATCCACTCCAGTTTGCCTACCGGAGTTTACATCCTGTTTGGCCGATAAATGCAGCTCTGCATCCACAGGGATCGTGTAAACACTAGCTGACGTGAGTCCCTGGTCATCTTTGACTCACATAAACTGTGATTTGAGCTGACTTACGGATTTGTGGTTGGTATTAATCCAATATTTCTTCAGGATCCTGGTGACCCTTCCAGAAACCGTGGAAATACAGATTCCTCCTCGTTGTTAGGTTTCCTGGTTTTTCCACCGACTCTTAGTGGCCCGATTGATTTCTTTCACCTTGTAGCCATTCTGTAGGAATGTCGTGTGTAATCATCTTATCAACTCACACAGACTTGGACTTCAACAGCCAGCATCGTGCCTCCTAACGTTCTTTCTGCTTTGATTAACCGTGCAAAAACTATTTTGTACCCGGAGAGCCTCCCCGAGGAAATAAGACGATGATGGGGAGAGATTTGCCAGTGATGGACTGAGCCATATCCATTGCTTTTTTGTAGACATTACCATTCAGGGGCATTGGTGTTTCCATACCAGGCTGAGATGCAAACAGTCAGTATACACAGATCTACAGAAACTTGTCAAAGTTTTAGATGCCATGCCAAATCTTCATAAGTAGAAGTGCTGTTGCGCATTCTTCATAATTGCACTTCCACGGTGGGCCCAGGACAGATCCCTCTGAAGTGAGAACACCGAGGAAATTGTGTTGCCAATCCGCTCCACCTCTGATTCCCCCAGATGAGGACTAGCTCATGGTTTCTCCTCCTTTAGTCAATAGCTCTTTGGTCTTACTGACATTGAGTGAGAGGTTGCCTTGTGGTGTACCTGTGCTGATGGAGATTGTGGAGATGTCGTTTCCAATCCAAACTGGGATCTGCAAGTGAGGAAATCAAGGATCCAGTTGTACAAGGAGGCATTGAGGACAAGGTCTTGGAGCTTATTGATTCGTTTTGGTGGGGGGGGGGTGGATGGTATTGAACGTGGAGATGTAGTCAATAAAGAGCATCCTGATATATGCAGCTTCATTGTCCAGTTGTTCTGGAGTTGAGTGAAGAGCCAATGAGATGACATCTGCAGTGGAGCTGTTGCTCCAGTTGGCAAATTGAGCAGATCTAAATAGCTTATCAGGCAGATGTTGACATGTTTCATCACCGACTGCTTATCATAGTAGAAGCTCTGGCACTCCTCCTTCATGGTTGCATGTGTACTGGGCCCACAACAGGTTATCCGAGGTATTAAATCAGGTGAGGTGTTGTTCCTCAAGTTTATTTATGAGCATTGCAGGAACAAGATGGGAGGCTGAAGGCAGAGAGATGAGAATGGGAGTGAGATGGAGAATTAAGCTTTGGAGCTTTGTAAAGCAGTCGCCAATCTATGTTCGGTTCCTCCATTGAAGAGGAGATCATGTGGATGGATTGCAATGTACGAAGTGAAGGAAGTGTAGGTGAATCACTACTTCACTTGGAAGGATGGTTTGGGTCCCTGCATGGTGGAAAGCATAGATACACAAGGACAGCGTGAGCTTGAGGAGCAGGATTACAAACAATCTGCGGGAAGAACTCGGCCAATCAAGCAGCAAATGTGGGAGGGAAAGGAGTTGTCGATATTTCAGGTTGAGACCCTGCTTTGGGACTGAGAGTGGAAAAGCAAAGATAGCCAGTATAAAGAGGAGAAGGGGAGTGGAGAGACAGGAATATGAGATGATTGGTGGGCTGAGAAAGGTTCCAAGATGAAAGGAAGGTAATGGCAGGTAGAAGAGGTGGGCAGTGGTGGCGTTGGGAGACTGTGAAATGAATGGTAGATGGAGCCAGGCAGAGAGGAAAATGGGGAAATAAAAGACAAGGGCTGCTGGAGGGTTTGGGGGGAGGACTTTGCATTTGTCAGTGTGTCCCTCAGCGTGTACTCCTACAGCTTAGACTGCCACAACAACTCACTGGGAACTTGGCACCATTCAAAACAAAGCCTTCCACTTAAATGGTAACTTATCAACCATCATAACACACGAGACCCTTTAGGGTCTCAGCCCAAAACACTGATTGTTTATTCCTCTCCATAGATGCTGCCTGACCTGTTGAGTTCCTCCAGCATTTTTGTGTGTGTTGCTTTGGATTTCTAGCATCTGGAGAATCTATTGTGTTTACTCATTAACCATTAAAAATATTCATTCCACCGCTACTGGACAAAATGACTGCAGGGTTCACTGCTTAGAAATTGTATCCAGTTATTTGTCTGGGCTACTCAAAAAGCACCTCCAAAAAAACAAGCTTTGACCAGCGGCCAATCCAGGCATCAGAAGATTTGAGAGGAGAGGACTTCAATCAGGTCCATTGCCTGGGTACAAAAGGCAGCAGTGGCTAGCGACAGCAGAAAGGAGCTTTGATCACTGATCATTCAGCATTTGGGATTGATTAGCAAGAGCAAAGTAAAGGAAGGCGGGGGTAAGCAGCCGTTGTCTGAGTGGGCAGACTCAGAGTGGTGATCTTGAGGCTTTAGCTTTTCCAGGCTTCATCAAAGAGAGGCTTCAGTCAGAGAAAGCGAAAAAAAGCTCTAGATTAAGTTTTTATTGTTTCCTTCACTTCTTTATTTCTGCTTAGCTGGGATAATAGCCACACCAGGCGGGATAGTTGAATGCTCCTCTTGCAGAATGTGGGAAGGCAGGGAGACCCCTAGTGACCCTGACAACTACATCTAGCTGCAGCTTCTAACAAACCATGTTAAGTACTTGGAGCTGGAACTGGATGAACTCTAGATCATTCCGGAGGCTGAGGGGGTGATAGGACATAGGGAGAGGTAGCTACACCCAAGGTGCAGGTGACAGTTGTGAAGGGGAAGGTGATTAAAGAGCCAGTGTAGAATACCCCTGTGACCATCCCCCTCGACAACAGGCATATCACTTTGGTTACTGTTGGGGGGGAATGACCTAACAGAGGAAAATCACAGTGGTTGGATCTCTGGCACTGAGTCTGTTTTGTTCTCTGAGAAGGAAAAGGGGGAGAACTGTTGATAGGGCATTCATTAGTTATGGGAATGAACAGGAGGTTCTGTCGGCGAGAACGAGATTCCTGGAGAGTGTGTTGTCACTCTCGATTTCAGATCGAGTCCTCAGCACTCTTAAGTGGGATTGTGAAAAGCCAGAGGTCGTGGTCCACGTAGGTACCAATGACATGGATAGGTCGAGTGACGAGGTTCTGCATAGAGAGATCAGGGAATTAGGTGCTAAGTTAAAGGGCAAGGCTATCAGGGTTATGATCACAGGACTGCTGCCTGTGCCATGTGCTTGTAAAACCAGAACTAGGAAGATTATACAGTTTAATACATGGCTAAGGAGTTGGTGCATAGATTTTTGGGTCATTGGGCTCTCTTCCAGGGAAAGTGGGACCTGTACAAAAGGGATGGTTTGCACCTGAAATGGAGGGGGCAAATATCCTAATGGGAAGGTTTGTTAATACTGCAGAGTGGGGCTTAAATTAGAGTTGTCGGGGGGAGGGGGGGAACCAAAGTGCCAGAACAGTTAGTGGAGACGTTGTGGAGGTAGATGTTGGTAAGTCCTCAGACAAAGTCAGGAATCAAAAGGTTGAGCATGGTGATACTAGTGTCCTGAGCTGCATATATTTCAATGCAAGAAATATCGTAGGAAAGGCCAATAATGGCACCAAAGATGACATAGCTTGTTTACAAACAGAGGCAATGTGTAGTGAGGAGAGGCTGTTGGTAGGGCAAAACTGTAGTCAACAGGATGAGCTGCAATGTAAAAGGTGGACAAAATCAAAAAGGGTGAATACAGGACTGAAGGTGTTGTATTTGAATGCTCATAAGTTAGAGGAGCTTGTAGCATAGTTAAAGATTGGCAGGTATGATGTTGTAAGCATCACTGAATCATGGCTGAAAGAGGATAACCACTGGGAGTTTAATGTCCAACAATACTCATTGTATCAAAAGGGCAGACAGGAAGGCAGAAGAAGTGGCATTGCTCTGTTGGTTAAAAATTGAAATCAAATCATTAGAAAGAGATGACATAGGGTTGGGAGGTGTTGAATCATTGTGGATAGAGCTAAGGAACTGCAAGGGTATAAAGACCCTGATGGAAGCTGTATAGAGGCCCTGTATACAGTAGTAAGGATGTGGCCAACAAATTCCAAGGGAGATAGAAAATGCATGTCAAAAGGGGCAATGTTACAATAGGGACTTCAATACGCAGGTAGATTGGGAAAATCAGGTTGGCACTGGACTCCAGGAGGGGGATTTTCTAGAGTGCCTATGAGATGGATTTTTAGAGCAATGTGGTTGAGCCCTCTAGAGGATCAGCTATTCTGGATTGGGTGTTGTGCAATGAACCAGAATTGATTAGAGAGCTTGAGGTAAAATGTTCATAATGTGATCAAATTCACTCTGAAATTTGAGAAGGAGAAGCTAAAGTCAGATGTATCAATATTACATTGCTTCAAAGGGAATTACAGAGGCATGAGAGAGGAGTTGGCCAGAATTGATTGGAAAAGAACACTGGCACGGATGACAACAGAGCAGGTATGGCTGGAATTTCAGGAAGCAATTTGGAAGGTACGGGATATATACATACAAAGAGGAAGAAATATTCTAAAGGAAAGATGAAAAAACCATGGCTAACAAAGCCAACATAAAAGCCAAAGAAAGAGCATATAATAGAGAAAAAAAAATAGTAGGAAGAGGATTGGGAAGCTTTTAAAAGCCAGAAGAAGGCAACTAAAAATATATTAAGAAGGTAAAGATGGAATACGAAAGTAAGCTAGCTAAAAATATTAAAGTGGATACCAAAAGTTTCTCCAAATACATGAACTGTAAAAGAGAGCCAGAGGGGACATTGGACCGCTGGTAAACAATGGTGGAGAGACGGTAATGGGGGGACAATGAAATAACAGATTAACTGAATAAGTATTTTGCATCAGACTTCACTGTGGAAGACCCTGAAAGTATGGTGGAAGTGCCAGGTGTCAGGGGTCATGAAGTCTGTGAAGTTACCATAACTAGAGAAAAGGTTCTTGGGAAACTGAAAGGTCTGAAGATTGCTAAGTTACTGGACCAGATGGTGTAGACCCCAGGGTTCTGAAAGAGGCGGTTGAAGAGCTTGTGGATACATTAATAATTATCTTTCAATAATCACAATTCTGGAAAGGTTTTGGAAGAATGGAAAATTGCAAATATCACTGCACTCTTCAAGAAGGGAGTGAGGCAGAAGAAAGGAAACTATAGTCTGACTTCAGTGGTTGGAAAGATGTTGGAGTTGATTATAAAGGATGTGGTCTCAGGGTACTTGGAAGCACTTGATAAAACAGGGTGTAGTCAGCATGGCTTTCTCAAGGGTAAATCTTGTCTGACAAATCCGTTGGAATTTTTTGAAGAAATTAAAAGCAGGATAGACAAAGGAGAATTGAATGATGTTGTGTGCTTGGATTTTCAGAAGGCCTTTGACAAGGTGCCACACATGAGGCTGCTTAACAAGCTATGAGCCCACAGTATTACAGGAAAGATTCTAGCATGGATAAAGCAGTGGTTGATTGGCAAGAGGTCAAAACTGGGAATAAAGGGAGCATTTTATGGTTGGCTGCCAGTGACCAGTGCTGTTCCACAGGTGTCTGTTCTGGGATCGATTCTTTTTATGTTATATATCAATGATTTGGATGATAGAATTGATGGTTTTGTTGCAAAGTTTGCAGACTGTATGAAGACAGATGGAGGGGCAGGTACTTTTGAGAAAGTAGAGAGGCTGCAGAAGGAAATAGGATCTAGTGCTTTCCAGGCATATATGACAAATAAACTCTTCTCCGGCTCCCAGACAGGTACAGACATCAATCATAACCGGCGTTGCGATGATAAACTCTGCCATCTTCATCATGGTTGATGCCTGGGCATGTCTAGTCTGGTGGTATTGATAGGTCCTGTAGTCTGCCCCTCCTCATCCAATCAGGTTTCCATTCTCCCACCTTGTTTTCAATCAGATTCCGGTTCTTACTTCAAGTGAGACCCTCGTCTTTCCGAAAATTCTTTTCCTCTGGTCTTATTTCAACGGTTTCCTTCACCAGGCGGTTCCAAAAGCCACTGGCACGGCACAGTAGTTTTGTGCCATTGAAGTCAATCCTATGGCCATTGTGAATGCAGTGTTTTGCTACCACCGATTTCTCCGCGTAACCCAAGCAGGTACACCTCCTGTGCTCCTTGATGTGGGTTTCCACTGTGTATCCATCTGGCCGATATACACTGTTCCACATTTACAGGGAATCCTGTAAATGCCAGCCAACCTGAGTCCCGGGTCATCGCTGACGAGCATAAGCTGTGATTTGAGCTTCCTTACTGGTTTGTGGCTGGTATTAATCTACTATTTCTTCAGGATCTTGGCTCGACATGGAGCATTGTCACTGGAAAGAAACATCCATCACAAAACCCACACAACCCAAGCCACTCTCTCTTCTCACTGCAGCAATCAGGAAGAAGGTACAAGAGCTTCAGGATCCACGTCACCAGGTTCAGAAACAGCTATTACCCCTCAACCATCAGGCTCTTGAACCAGAGTGGAGAACTTCACGCCCCCTCACTGAACTGTTCCCAAAACCAATTGAGTCACTTGCAAGGACTCTTCACCTCATGTTCTTGATTTTTATTGTTTATTTATTTAGTTTTCTTTTGTATTTGCACAGCTTGTTGTCTTTTGCACATTGGTTGTTTGTCTGTCCTGTTAAGCATGGTTTTTCATTGATTCCATTATGTTCTGCCAAAGGGTCTCGGCCTGAAACGTGAACTGTACTTTTTTTTCCATAGATGCTGCCTGGCCTGCTGAGTTCCTCCAGCATTTTGTGTGCGTTGCTCGGATTTCCAGCACCTCGTTTCTATTTTGTTTCTTGGATTTATTGTGTATGCCCACAAGAAAGCATCACCAGGTTGTATATATATACTTTGATAAATTTACTTTGAACTTTGGAAGCATAAGGCAAGTCAAGGCGGAAAATACACTTCACAAACTTCTACAGGTGTACTGTAAAAAGTATCCTAACTGGTTGCGTCAAGCTTGGTATGACAATTCCAATGCACAGGAACACAAAAGGTTGCAGAGAGTAGCATCAGCTGTAGGAAGCACTGCCTCAAGAAGGATCCCCCTACCGTCTGGGACATGTTCATTTTCTTGCAGCTGCCAACAGGCAGGAGGTATAAAAGTCTAAATTCCCACACTGCGAGATTCAAGAACAACCATTAGACTCTTGAACTGACTTGCACAACCCTAAAGCTACCTCAGCAATGGAACACTCTTGCACCGCTATAAACTAGCTCCTAATTGTTTCTGCATTTGTTCATTGTTTTGCAATATCTTTCTTCACTATCTTGTGTAATTCATTTGCATTTCATACATACATACCTCATATACCTTGTCCTCTGTGTGCTCTCTGAATCTATGAACCTGTGGTGCTGCAAGCAAGATTTTCTTTGTACCAGTACCTCATCTATACTTGTGCACATGACAATCAGCTCCACTTGACTCAGTACATTAAAATTCTCAGGATTCGATATTGAATTTGCCAATTGCAGATACCCCACCCTCTCCTTTTTCTCAAATATATCGATATCTTTATTCCAATTTGTGTCTGTACCTTTGTGTTCCAGCTGCCAGTTTTTAAAGTAGCTGTTACCTTAACACATTAGACATGCACCCTATCAGAGCCACCCCTTCTGCTCTCTCCACCGCCCTCCCCTTCTCCAATTGACAACGGGGTTGACTTTCTCCTCCTCCAGTGCTGACGGAGATTCCGGAACGGTAACTGTCCGATGCTGCCTGAGCCGCTGAGTTGTTTTGGTTTTCCTGAATCTCGCTCTAATGCAACAGCCTCCTCTATTGGAATTGGAACTGGTTTATTATTGCCACATCTACCGAGACAGAGTGAAAAGCTTGTCTTGCGTACGGTTCATATGGATCTATTCATTGTACAGTCACTGAGGCAGAACATGGTAAAGTAATAGCACAATACGGAATGCAGTGTCATAGCTTCAGAGAATGCGCAGTTGAGGGAAACAATAAGATGCAAGATCAGAACAAGACGTATAGGAATGAGATTGAGTGGTGCCACTACAAAAATCTCAGCAAAGCTAAAGAGCTGATTATTGACTAAGTTGTATCCGTGACTTTCTACAGTTTATTGCTGTCAAGGCAGAGAAGTTGCCATACCAGGTCATGATGCATCTAGATACGAGGTGTTCTACAGTGTACTGATACAAATTGGTGAGGGTCGGCAGGAATGTGCTAAGTTTCTTTAGACTCCCGAGGAGTAGAGGCACTCGCGTACTTTCTTGGCCATGATATCTACGTGCCTGGACCAGTACAGGCTATCGGTGATGTTCACTCCTAGGAACTTCAAGCCTGGTATGGGAACAGCACCAACCTTGAGTGCTGGCCACTGCAGAGGGTGGCCCAGTGCATCTGTGGACATGAACGACCCTTCATTGAGGATATTTACAGCAGCAGGTGCAGAAAGAAGGCCTGGAAGATCATTGGGGACACCAGTCACCCCAAACATAAACTGTTTCAGCTGCTTCCATCTGCCAAACACTACTGCAGCATTAAAGCCAGGACCAACAGGCTGTGGGACAGCTTCTTTCGACAAGCCATTAGACTTTTAAATTCACATGTCTGTACATTATGATGGAGTCATAACGCAAAGATTTTTACTCCCTCACATTGTGGGATAGATGTAAGATTTAAATAAATTCTAATTCTAATCTCTTAACCTTTACACCATTGATGTAGACAGGAGTGTGTGCATTGCACCCCTTCCTGAAGTCAATAACCAGCTCTTTTGTTTTGCTGGCATTGAGGGTTCTCTATTCCCAGAATTACTGTGAATCTCTTTTGTCTCTGGACTCCCCGACCAAACCTCACCCATGCTCCTCCCCACACCCTTCAGCCACTAATTTTGGTCTTAACACGAACCTTTCAACCCATTCATTTTCCAGTTCTAAATATTTTTTGGCTCCAGTGTTTCCCTCGTTCTCTGGCGCAGAAGCCCATTTGTGTGGGAAGGAAAAACGAACTGCAGAAATGGCAGAGATATGACTGGTGTGCGGTCGGTCAGATCTGGTTGTTGTGCATGTAATGCAGGACTTGGGATTTATTCACAGACGACTGACATGGTGAGGTGGAGTGCAGTGTGTGTGGGTAACAAGGGAAGGTGGGGATGTGGCATGGACCAAAGTTTGAAATGGTAAGACAATAAGATGCAGGAGCATAATTAGGCCATTTGGCCCATTGAGTCAGTTCTACCATTCAATCATGGCTGACTTTTTTTCCTCAACCCCTTTGTTTTGGTCCATTTTTATAAACATCTGCATTTTCACCTCTTAATGGTGGGATATCATTGCCGAGACTTTGTAACCATTGGTCAGACCATATTGTAGTACTGTGAGCAGTTTTGGGCTCCATATCTAGAAAGGATGTGTTGACATTGGAATCAGTACAGAGGAGGTTTACAAGAATAATCCTAAGAATGAAAGGGTTAATGTGTGAGGAGTGTTTGATGCCTCTGGACCTATACTCTCTGGATTTTAGAGGATGAGGGTGGATTTCGATGAAACCTACCAAATATTGACAGGCTGAGTCAGATTGGATGGGGAGAGGATGTTTTCAGTGGTGGGAGAGTCCAGGACCAGAGGGCACAGCCTCAGAATGGAAGGATATTTCTTTAGAATGGAGATGTGGAGTAATTTCTTTAGCCAGAGAGTGGCGAATCTGTGGAATTCATTGCTCTTTATTTATGATTTATAATTTAAATTTTTATTATATTTGCTATCGATTTGTACTTCAGGGAGCGCGAAGTGCAGAATCAAATATTGCTGTGATAATTGTATGCTCTAGTATCAATTGGTTGGCCACAATAAAGTAGTAATAATAATAATAATAATAATAATAATAATACAGGCAGCTGTGGAGGCCAAATAATTGGGAATACATCAGGTGTAGTTTGGTAGGTTCTTGATTGGTAAGTGTGTCAAAGGTTACAGGGAGTAGCCAGGAGAATGGGGTTGAGAGGTATAATAAGTTAGTCACAAATTAATGGCAGTGCAGACTTTATAGCGAAAATGTCTTACGAAGGACCTTAGGGATGAAACGCCTAGAACACTGCCCTGAGCAACACCTGTGCTGAGAAGGTGTATGATGCGTGTTCTGGGACTGGAGAGTCTCCTGCAGTCCTTTGTACAGTTACTAAACTGTGAAGTGTAATAGATAGAGAGATTGTTGCTGACCTCAGCTTTCTTTCACAGCAGTATGACCTTTTCAAAGGGTCAGAGTCGTTTGTGATAAAGTTAAACCTTTAACAACTGTCCTTTGCTGGCTTTTTGTTGTAAACAAGAACCAGTCTTCAGTTCTTTAATGTCAATTGCACGCAGTAGTCAGTTTGAAGTTGCAAGCAGAGCTTTGCAAAGAAGAGTGTTATGGAGCTCAGGCTGCTAGCCTGCAGAAGGTGGCTACCTGCTAAAGAGGTCTGGTTTTTGCAATGTGAAGTGATTTCAAATGCAAGACAATGGGGGTTATGTCACTTTGCACATTGAACATGGTTACAGGTTGGGATGTTTGTGTACTCAGAGGGTCAGCCCTCACAGTATTAATTGTGGGTGCTTGGGATCTCTGTCACCAGAAGCTTTTAAGACCATCTGTGCGAGTTACTTTGTACTAGCAAAAATATCCAGAAAATATCACATGCAATGATGTTATCTATTAGAAAATAGCTAAAATATCAGAAGCATTGGGGGTGGTTAGAAAAGCCAAAGAAAATGACAGATGGGGTAAGATGGGGTGACCAAGAGAAAAACTAGAATTTCTCAACCTTCGTTTTCTGAGAAGGATGACTCACTTGTCCGCTACTTGTTGTTATATTCTTCTAGTTAGTAAGCTTTGTACCTGTGTTTAGAAATCCTTTGTAGTTTATAAATCTTTTGTAATTCAAAAATCTAATCCTCTGTGAGTGTTAAATATGTGTTAAGAGCTGGTTGTCAAAATGTCAAAATGCCATTAAAAATAAAATAAACTGTAATTAAACGACATTATTAGCTGAAGTATCTCCTTCTTGGTAAGGGTGGGGTCCCAACACACAAGCAGCTAGACCTCTGCATAGAGACTAGATGGGGATGTAAGCTAGTTCTTGAAGAATATGTGGATACAGTACAACCTCCCTCTGGTGAGGGTATCCATAGATGCCATAAATCAGAGAGGGCTTTTGAGTTTAGGGCTTTGCAGACAGGGAACCCAATACCATCACAGAAGTACTCACACAGCCAATTATTGCCAGGATGGGGCTGGAAACAGTGGGTCATCACTAAATTGTTTAATTACGAATCTCCAAAGGTGCACAGTGGGCAACACCAGGCTGCCGAAAGCTTCTTCAACCTTCACGTCCATCATCATCCATGCCTGCTGCCACTTCTGCACCTGTGTGGCTCCTGATTCCAACGAGGTTCAGAGGGAACAATGTGAAGGAAAGGTATCACTCAGATTTCAACAGCTTGGAAAAATAAAGACAATAGGATGAAGTCTTTATCTCACTTCCCACAAAACAAATGTTACACAGCCCCAACACTCACCAAGCCCTGCTGATCGAACCCAAATACTCTTCGGATGCCCTCTAAACCTCCTCCGCTCCAGCTTCAACATTTCCTACTTTCTACCCTCTCCGTGCCTATCATGATTTTGTATACCTCTATCAGATCCCCCTTCAGCCTCCACCGTTTGAAGGAAGGAAAACAAATCCAGCCCACCTGGTCAATGTCCATCCCTGACAATGTTCTGGGGAATCGCCTTTGCACCTAGTTGGATGAGGTAGACTCTTAACCTGACAATCTACCTCATTGTGGCCTTGCAACTTATTGTCTGCCTTCAGTTCCTCTGTAAGACTTTATTCTGCACCCTGGTATTGTCTTCCTTTCTCCTACCTCAGTACTCTGCTGTATCTGAATGAATGGCATGCAAAGAGAGTGTTTCGCTGTACCTCAGTATACAGTGTATAACAATATAAATCCATTTACCATTGACATCACATTTTCCCTGCACCGTGGAAACCAGAACTGCTCACAAAACTCCAGCTGCATCCTAACCAAGCTGTGACATTGAACTCACAACTCCATGCTGATAGGTTTCACGGTCTGGCTAATTAAGGTAAGTATCCAGAATGAAGAAAAGTATCTTGTTGGACTTCTCGCTGCCTCAGCAGAACTGTCAGCATAATCAAAGACCATCAGGTAGAAGGTACACAACCCTGAAAACACATCCCACCAGGCTCAAGGACAGCTTTTAGTGAACGATTGAATGGTTCCCTCGTGCAATAAGATCGCCTTTTGACCACACTATCTACCTCATTATGAGCCTCCACCTTATTGTTTCCCTGCACTGCACTTTCTCTGGAGCTGTTACACTTTATTCTGCACTGTTTTTGTTTCACCTTGTTCTTTCTGAGCGACTGGGTAATGAATAGATCTGTATGCAAGTATCAGACGCAAAATGCTGGAGGAACTCAGCAGGTCAGGCAGAATCCATGGAAATGAACAGTCAAAGTTTTGGGCTGAGATCCTTCTTCGGGACTGGAAAGGAGGGGGGAAGATGCCAGAATAAAAAGTGGGGTGGAAGGAGGGTAAGGTTACAAGTGAAGCCAGGTGAGTGGGAAAGTGCTGGAGAGGAAGGAATCTAATAGGAGAGTAGACTTAGGAGAAAGGGAAAGAGGAGGGATACCAGGGAGAGGTGATAGACAGGTAGAAAGGAGGTAAGAAGCCACTGTGGGGAATAAAAAAAGAGGGAAGCAGGGGAGGGAAAATTTCTTTTTCTGGAAGGAGAAATCAATATTCATGCAATCAGGTTGGAGGCTACCCGTTTGGAATATAAAATGTTACTCCTCCACCCTGAGGGTGGCCTCATTATGGCGCAAGAAGAGGCCAAGGACCAACACGGTGGAATGGTAATAAGAATAAATAAGAATGGGCCACTGCGATGTTCCACTTTTGGCAGATGGAGCGGAGGTGGTATAACTGTATGCAAGACAAGCTTTTCGCTGTATCTCGGTATGGGTAACAATAATAAACCAATTCTGATTCCAATGTCTTTGTCATCAAATTGGACAATAGCATAGAAAATAAGAGCAAGAATAGGCCACTTGACCTCTTCAGTCTGCTCTGCATTCAAAATGATCCTCCTTCCCTTTTTCCTAAGGTCCATTCTCCTCTGCTGAATTTGATCATGGCCTTTTTGAGCTATTCCCCACAGCCCTGATTCCTCGAGCTCTGACCTCTCTCCCCCAGTACTTTATGCCCCAATGAAAGAAGGCAAGCCCCCTGTATCCCTTCTTCACCATCTCATCTGTCTGTGGTGCCACCTTCAGGGATACCTGGACTTGTGCACCAAGGTCACTCGGTTTCACAATGCTCCCGGGGGTCCCACCATTTACTGTGTCATCGCAAACGAGAGAATGTTGGAAACCCAAGCAACACACACAAAATGCTGGAGGAACTCAGCAGGTCAGGCAGCATCAACGGAAAACAGTAACCAGTCGATGTTTCAGGCCAAGACCCTTCATTGGGACTGGAGAAGAAGATAATAATTCAGAGTAAGAAGGTTGGGGGGAAGGGTGGAAGAAATACAAGGTGGCAGGTGACAGGCGAAACCTGGTGAGGTGGGGAGCTGGGAAGTTGATTGGTGAAAGAGATAACGGGCTGGAGAAGGGGAACCTGATAGGAGAGGACAGAAGGAAAGGAAAGGAGGAGCGTCTGATGGGCAGGCAAGGAGATAAGATGAGAGAGGAAAATGGAAATGTGGAATGGTAAAGGGGGGGCAATTACCAGAAGTTCAAGAAGCCGATGTTAATGCCACCAGGTTGGAGGCTGCACAGACGGGATATAAGGTGTTACTCCTTCAGCCTGAGTGTGGCCTCATTGTGGCAGTAGAGGAGGCCATGGACTGGCATGTCGGAATGGGATTGGCAAGTAGAATTGAAATGGGTGGCAACTGGGAGATCCGCCTTTTCTGGCGGACGGAGCACAGGTCCTCGGTGAAGTGGTCTCCCAATCTACATTGGGTCTCATCGAAATACAGGAGACCACACCTGGTGCTCCCGCCTTCTCTCTCCAGTCCTGTAAATGGGTTTTGGCCTGAAACATCAACTGTTTACTCTTTTCAAAATGCTGCTGAGTTCCTCCAGCATTTTGTGCATGTTGCTTTCACTGTGTCTGTCCCAGCCTTACTAGTCCTTCCAAAGTGCACTACCTCACACTTTCCACCATTAACTTCCACCTGTTATCCCACCAATTGATCACTATCATCCTGTTTCCTAAAACGACCCTGCACAATATTGACAGCATCACCAACGTTCATGTCAACAGTGAAGTTACTAATCATGCTCCTACATTCACACCTGCTTTGTTGGTGTAAGCCTCGAAAAACAGCAAGGATCTCACTGGTCACAGGCTTCCAGTCGCCAAAGCAACACCCACTTCTCCTGTCACCAAGACAATTCGCCAACTGACGCTGGATCCCATAGAACATAATGTTCGGCACCGATCTCTTGTCTGGGACCATGTCAGTGGTGTTACAGATGTCTACCTATTCGGACGGGTGTTCCTCCACGTTTCCTTGAATTAATCTCTGCCTTTTCCTATGTAAATTAATCATGCCTCTCAGAGTTTTTATATAACTTTCCCAACACCAACATTAGAATCACTACCTGGTTTATCCCCGCTGCCCTTCTTGAATGGAGCTACCACATTTAATGCTTTCCAGCCTTCTACCTCACCTACCTTCTACCTGTGGTTGGTGAAGGATTTAAAAAATTATTTATTGAGATACCACATGGATCAGGCCCTTTGGCTCTTGAAGCACCACTGTCCAGCAACCCCCAATTTAACCCCAGCCTAATAATCATGGGGCAATTAACTGACCAATTAACCTACTTGGCAGCCTTGGACTGTGGGAGGAAACTGGAGCCAACCAGGGTAGGTCTTACATAGTAAACAGGAAGGCACTGTGGGGTGTGGTAGAACAAAAACAGAGGATGGTCATACAGTTTGGTAGAAGAAACAAGAAGAAGAAAGCTCTTAACTCTGAGTGGAGTCATTGAGATGCCACCGTGATGGCATTTTTTTTTTTAAGCAGGCTGTTGCGAGCCAGCATGCATGGAGAGTGTGCAAGGGAGCCGGCTGGATTTGAACTCAGGAGCCTTCGCTCCCAAGTCCAGTGCTGATGCCACTACGCCACCAGCTGGCAGAGAAGAAATAAAAGCATAGACTATTTTGTTATCAGGGAGAAAATTCAAAAGTCTGAAACGCAAAGTGACTTGTGTAGGATTTCCTAAAGGTTAACTTTCAAGTTGAGTCAGTAGTAAATTGTCATAGCAAATGCAATGTTAGCATTACGTTCAAAAGGAATAGAAAATAAGAGCAAGGATATGATGCTGAAGCTTTAAAAAGCTGCTAGCATAATCAAAGACCCCACCCAGCCTGGATATTCTCCCCTCTCCCCTTGGGCATAAGATGCAAAAGCTCACCACCAGGCTCAAGATCAGCTTCTATTCTACTGTTTTTAAACCGTTGTACGATAAATGGACTCTTGGCCTCTCGATCTACCTTGTTATGATCTTGCACCTGATCATTTACCTGAACTGCACTTTCTCCGTAGCTTTTACCCTTTATTCTGCCTTGCTATTGTTTTACTTTATTCTAGCGCAATACACCGTGTAACCATATGATCTGTATGAACAGAAGCTTTTCACCGTATCCTGGCACACGTGACTATAATAAATGAATAGGAATACCTTCAGCCCATAAAGTCCATTCTGATTATCGGCTGCCTATTTACATGAATCCTATATTAATCCCATTTTCCTCTTCTCTCAACATAGTCATAAACTCCTCTCCAATTCTACCGCTCACCCACTCACTTGGGGGCAACTTACAGTTAAGCTACTAACCCACAGCTCTTTGACATGTGGGAGGAGGCCCATGCCGTCCACACAGACAGCGTCAGAAGTCAGGATTGAACCCAGGCCTTTGCCGCCTGACTGGCCTGCGGCACTCTGCTACTCTCAGGCCAATGCGGTGAGCTTGTGCTGCTGGGATTTCAGCTGATAACCCATGATAATTTGAATGCTAGTCCTTCTCCCAGTGATTTCAGCTGAACTGCTGTGGGTGTTTCTGGGGATGGTAAACAAACACAGGCTCCATGGGGAGCGAGAATGAGAGCAGAGTTTTGGAAGAATGTGTCTATGTATCACATAGATAGCATTAGCTGCTATTGCATCTACACAGGTCTCAGAACAGCAATCCCGACTAATCCCATTTGGCCTGCAGACTTGTAACTTCCTGCACTTCAGTTATTTCTCTTGAAATGTGTTGAGGGCCATTCTGCATCTACCATCCTTTCAGGCAGTGTGTTCAATGTCTCCAGAATTTGTTTAGTAAAGCCATTTCTCAACCCGCCATCATTCTTCATAACCATTCAATGTCTGAAACTGTTTGACAATTATCTTATGCTTCGTTCCATTAAAACAGTTGTGGACCTACCTTACCATTTTCTCTTGCATTAACCTTAGTTATTAACCTTACAGATGAGTCTGCACGTGGGACCTTTGTTGAAATACAAATGGAGTTGCCTGGTGTCTCAGGGCTGGGTGTGTCTGCACCCGAACCAACCACCCCCCCATTCCGGCACACCTTCTCTGCCACCTGTCCCACACCCCTCCCGGGGTGATCCTCCCTCACCTTCCCCAACATCCTTTGCTACCGGCAGGTTGACAAACTCGCCTCTCTGATTCATTTCATCAGGCGTAACATTCTGCAATCCAGTCCAGCCAGACCTTGATAGACGCGTGCCTTTCTCAATGTTGATTTGTAAGTCCAGTCTATATTTTTCAACAAATTTCTCATCAGCAGTGGTGAGGCAACCAGCAATTATTTGGCCTGTCGCTCAGCCCCCCCTTTTAAGAAGTACAAACATTCAAACATATGAATTATGAGCAGGGTTTGGCACCCCAGACCTGGTCTGACATTTAATAAGATCATGGCTGGTAGCATCTGCGTTCCTGTTTTACTGCAGTAATTCCCTCTCCTTCATTCATCAAGAACTTATCTACTTCTGCCATAAAAATATTCAAAGAAAGTTTCTGCCGTCTTTTGAGGAAGAGAGTTCCAAAGACTCATGACCCTCAGTACAAAAATGTTGCCTCAAAAAGACTTTAGTAAGGCCACATCTTGTCGCATTCAGTTCTGATAGCCCTCATTACAGGAAAGACGTGGAGTCTTTAGAGAGTGCAGAAGAGATCTACCCAGGATTACAGTGCTTGTGTTATAAGGAGAGGTTAGACAAAATTGGGTTATTTTCTCTGGAGTGGCAGAGGCTGTAGGGAGATCTGACAGAGATTTATAAGATTACGCGAGGCATAGATAGACGGCCAGGATCTTTCCCCAGGGTTGAAATGTACCAGAGGGTATGCATTTAAGGTGAGAGGGGATAAATTTAAAGGAGATGTGTGAGACAAGTCTTTTTTTTACCCAGAAAGTGGTGATACCTGGTATGTGCTAGCGGGTGAGGGGGTGGCAGGTGACTGGAATGTACTAGTGGGGGGGGGGTGGTGGGTGCCTGCAATGTGCCATCAGGGGTAGTAGAGGAGGGGAATACAGTTAAAACATTCATGAGGCTCTAAGATGGACAGAATCAAAATCAGAATCAAATTTATTATCGCTGACATAGTGTAACGAAGTGAACTGTAGCAGCAGTACAGTGCACAGACCTGAAAAAGCAGATAGTGCAGTGTAAAGGAATAGAGGTAGTCTGCACAGGTTCATTGGTATCTCTGCACAGAGTGCTGACCTGCTGAGTTCCTCAGGCAGTTTTCACACCTCTGTAACTCACAGCTGTGCAGTCTCTCGATGTTTAGATTATACTGTATGTTTCTTTGTTCCCTGCCCATACCATACCCCATTTGCCATACAAGACCATAAGACCTAGGAGCAGAATTTGGCCATTCAGCCCATCGAGTCTGATCCCAGATCCCACTCAACCCCATACACCTGTCTTCTTGCTATATCTTAACCTACTCTCCCCTAACTTAACTACATCTCCCTGTAACCTCCTTATGTCCTCCTCACAACTTGTTTTCTGACATCAATTTAGTGTGAGAGAGGAAAGATTTAAAAAGGATCTGTGGTCAATCTTCTTCACCCAGAGCGTAGTGCGTAAAGGCAACAAGCTGCCAGAGAAAGTGTTTGGGGCAGATATGATAGCAGCATTTAAAAGGTGTTTGGACAGGTAAATGGATATAAAAGGTTTAGAGGGAAATGGCACTAGCTTAAGTGGGCATCTTGGTCAGAAGGATGAGTTGGACTGAATGATCTATTTCCATGCTGTATGTCTCTATCTTTGCATCATGAACACATTTTGCAACCATAATTGAATTATAAATAAAATACATATCTATTTATAAAAGTTAAAGCACTAATTCCATTACACAACACCCATTACGTTTTGCCAAGCAATTAAATAGGATGCCACAGTAACGCAGCAGTTGGCATGATTACAGCTCGGGGTGCCTGAATTCGGAGTTTAATCCTAGCGTCCTCCGTAAAGGATCTGTACTTCCTGCGGAATGCACGGCTCTTCTCCAGGTGCAATTAATCAGATGGGTTACTTGCCCAGTGATTAGTTTAGGGTTAAATCAAGTTTGTCAGGGGTTGCTGGGTGCTGAGACTTGAAGGCCTGGAAGGGTCTGTTCTGCACTGTATCTCTAGGTAGATTTTTAAAATCTGTTTTGTCTACTGTTTCCAGAAAGCCAATCTTTCATCACATCGTGAACTGTATTTTCCACAATGAACTTCATGGAAATCTAAGTGTTTCCTTTTACCCACAAAACTTGTTTCTTTTTCAAAGAACTCTAATAACCTGAACAAACATGTAACCAGTGTAAGGATGCAGCCAATCTAATGAAATGGATTAAAACCAACACATCAACCATCTCATTGGCTACTTTTAAGACCCTCAGATGCTGAATAGGACCCTGAGATACTTCAGCCTGAATTTATCCGATTGATTGTAATGCTCCTGAAATCAGAATCAGAATCAGGTTTATTGTCACCGGCAGGTGACGGGAAATTTGTTAACTTAGCAGCAGCAGTTCAATGCAATACATAGAGAGAAAAGAATAATAAAATAAAACATAATTATAAATAAACAAGTAAATCAATTACATTAATTGAATAGATGATTTTAAAATGTGCAAAACAGAAATACTGTATATTAAAAAAGAGAGTGAGGTAGTGTCCAAAGCTTCAAATTCCATTTAGGAATCGGAATGCAGAGGGGAAGAAGCTGTTTCTGAATCACGGAGTGTGTGCCTTCAGGTTTCTGTACCTCCTCCCTGATGGTAACAGTGAGAAAAGGGCATGCCCTGGGTGCTGGAGGTCCTTAATAATGGACGCTGCCTTTCTGAGACACCGCTCCCTGAAGATGTCCTGGCTACTTTGTAGGCTTGTGCCCAAGATGGAGCTGACTAGATTTGTAACCTCTCTCCCAACTTTAGATTTGCAATCATTTCTGAGATGTTGGTAAATTGGTTTATTATTGTCACATGTACTGAGGTAGAATAAGAAATCTTTCTATTGCACACCATTCATGTGGATCGTTTCATTACAACTGTACTGAGGCAGTCCGGGTTAAAGCAATAGTGGAATGCAGAATAGTGTGTTACAGGTTCAGAGAAGGCCACGGGAGCAGAATTCGGCCATTCCGACCATTGAATCCCCACTGCCATTTGATCATGGCTGATTTATTTTCCCTCTCATCTCCATTTTCCTGTCTTCTCCCCAGTAACTTTTATGCCCTTCCTAATCAAGAACCTATCAAGCTTTGCTTTAAATATGCACAATGAATTGACCTCAGCAGCCGTCTGTGGCAAAAATTTCCACAGATTCACCAGCCTCTGGCTACAGAATGTCCTCCTCATCTCCATTGTGAAAGGAATGGCCTATTCTGAGGCTACTGCTCCTGGTCCTAAATGCTCCCACTGTTGGAAACATGTCCTCCGCATCCACTCTATCTAGGCCTTTCAATATTTGTAGTTTCAATGAGCTCCCCTCCTCCATTTTTCCAAACTCCAGTGAGAACAGGCCCAGAGCCTCAGCATTAACCCTTTCATTCTCAGGATTCCCAGGAAAGTGCAGTGGAACCAGCACAAGGTGTAAGGCCATAACATAGACATCATAGACTGTGATGTCAATAATCAATTATCGCACTATGGAACCATTCAATGGTCTTAAAACAGTGGAATAGAAGCTGTCCTTGACCCTAGTAGTATGTGAATTTGTGTCTTCTGCCTGATCAGAGGGAGGAGGAGGGAGAATGTCTGGAGTGGGTGAGGTCTATGAACATGCTGGTTGCTTTACTGAGGCAGTGAGAAGTGTAGACTGAGTCCATGGAGGGGAGGCTGGTTTCTGTGATGTGCTGAGCTGTGTTCATAACTCTGCATTTCCTATTCCCTGCAGTGAAGTCTGGTGCAAAACTCTTTGAATTCTATCTGCTAGTCTCCCATGATGAATTCTCTCGACTCACTTTCTAAAGGCTCACTCTGTTAACTTCTCTTTTTTAAAATATTTATAGGAACACTTCCCAAATGTATTCATACTTCTAGGCAGCTTTCTCTCAGACTCTCATTTTTCCTTGCATAATAATCATTTGGCCGTTCTTCACTTATTAAAAATTCCATTTAGTCTTCTGATCTATTGCCACATTTGTTCAAAAATATGCTTTTTTATTTAAGATAATCTGTTTAAGTTAATCACAGATAATTTATAATGGAACTTTATTTCTCATTGTAGTTTTACTATTACGTCTGTATGCTCTGTTCTTTCCTGACACCATTTTATTACCTCACTTTTTCCTTTTCTTCAGCCCTCACCAGAAACCATGAACTAGCCCTTAACTAGCAAGCCCTTAACTACTTGTTTTAATGCCCATTATCTTTGTGGTTTTCTTTTAAATTTGGACTCCTTCAGAAACCATATAACAATTACAGCACGGAAACAGGCCATCTCGGCCCTTCTAGTCCATGCCAAACGCTTACTCTCACCTAGTCCCACCAACCTGCACTCAGCCCATAACCCTCCATTCCTTTCCTGTCCAATTTATTTTTTAAATGACAATATCAAACCTGCCTCTACCACTTCTACTGGAAGCTCATTCCACACAGCAACCACTCTCTGAGTAAAGAAGTTCCCCCAGTGTTGCCCCTAAGCTTTTGCCCCTTAACTCTCAACTCATGTCCTCTTGTTTGAATCTCCCCGACTCTCAATGGAAAAAGCCTGTCCACGTCAACTCTATCTATCCCCCTCATAATTTTAAATACCTCTATCAAGTCCCCCCTCAACCTTCTACACTCCAAAGAATAAAGACCTAACTTGTTCAATCTTTCTTTGTAACTTAGGTGCTGAAACCCAGGTAACATTCCAGTAAATCTCCTCTGTACTCTCTCTACAAAGAACATCCCTCTTTGTCCTATTTACATTATTGAGCCCCACCCCAAGCCCTCTGGCTCTGAGTAGTCCTAAACCCAGGCACTGGGTGGGCAAGGTGGCCTTTGGATAACATTTACCTTCATTCCTCAAATGCTTATTGTAATATTTATCCAATGCCTGCACTCTGTCCATAACATTTCCCAGAAATCTGGTTAATCCAGATCAAAGCCTTACTCACCCTGGTGGAAAGGAGCCTGCCCCGGTGTTTATTTTGTCCATCCCAGATGTTGTTTCCTGGAAGAAAAAGTAGAAATTACTGCCAAGGGAAGTGAGAACTTTCGGGACTGGGGACGTACACTGCAAGAGTTGTAGACACAGCTCGGTAATTGTGGAACTCATGGACACTGTCTACGCTTTTCACTGCCTCAGTAAAGCAGCCAGCATAATCGTACACCCCCACCCCTCCCAGATGTTCTCCCTTCTCCCATCAGGCAGAAGATGCAAAAGCCTAAAAGCACGTAGGACAACGTGAGTGGCAGGGCAGAAGGTACTGCTGGTCCTCTATTGAGGGGAAGGCCTTAGAAACGAGAAAAGTCAACAGAAAACCAGAAAGCAACTGAAAATGAATGAGCAACATGGGGATTCTGTGGCCGGAACTGAGTAACAACACAGCTCACGTCACTTTGAGGCCATTTGGCCAGCCATGCCTATCCTAGCTCTCCAAAAGATGTGATCAATAACGTCCCTTATCACCTGGAAAATGCTTTTTCACACCTCCTATGGAATATGATCCACATGCTTCCAGGCCGTGACCACACCTCTGTGTGAGTTAATCTATTGAGTCTGGGGTAGCACAGGTAGCATGGTGCTTAGCACAACGCGTTAGTACCAGTGACGCGGGCTCAATTCACGCTACTGTAAGAATCTCATCACCATGTGCGTTTCCTCCCACAGTCCAAGGACGTGCCAGTTGGTAGGTTAATTGGTTGTTGTAAATTGTCCTGTGATTAGGCTAGGGTCAAGGGTTGCTGTGCAGCGCAGATTGAAGTGCTGGAAGACTCTATTCTGAGTGTATCGCAATAAATAGATAAATTTCCCACTTGATTTATTGCTACTGATTTTAGATTTTGGCCAAACGACTTCAGGTGACTCCATTTTTGCACTACTTGCTGCAATCTCTCTTGCATGATACTTCTCCCTTCAGCCACCCAGTCGAGGTGGCAGGGCCTGTGCCTGACAGCGAGGAACGAGCTGACTTTCGACAGATTTAAGCACCGGGCCATATTGGGAAGGTCGGGTAAGGCTGAATCCAGGCAGCAGGGCCTGTGCCTGACAGCGAGGAACGAGCCGACTTTCGACGGATTTAGGTGCCGGGCCATATTGGGAAGGTCGGGTATGGCTGAATCCAGGCGGCAGGGCCTGTGCCTGACAGCGAGGAACGAGCCAACTTTCGACAGATTTAAGCACCGGGCCATATTGGGAAGGTCGGGTATGGCTGAATCTAGGCGGCAGGGCCTGTGCCTGACAGCGAGGAACGAGCCGACTTTTGACAGATTTAAGCACCGGGCCATATTGGGAAGGTCGGGTATGGCTGAATCCAGGCAGCAGGGCCTGGGTCCGAGTTTGAGAAACAAGCTGAGGTTTGGCTGATTTAGGCGCAGGGCGAAATCAAAGAGGTCATGGTTTCGGGGGCCGAAGGAGAGGGACGGGTTGGTGTTCAGCTCACTGCTTGGCAAGGTTTACTCATTTTGGCTCTGAACTGAGGCTGTGGCCTGCAACTAACGTGCTCTCGATCTGGCTGCAACTGGCTTTGTGGTTGTGAATTTACTTCTGTGAAGCTTAGTTCTTAATGTTATTTGCTTACTTTTTATTGTTGGCACAACTTGGTTTTGTTTGCAAGTTCAGTGTTTGACATCCTCCTTTTTTATGGGTTCTCTGGGTTTCTTTGCTTTGTGGCTGCCTGTATGTACAGAGACAAATCACAAGGTTGTACATAGTATACATACTTCAATAATAAATGTACTTGAACTTAGGTGCCACCAAAATCTCATCACTGGCTGTGATTGTGAATCTCCTTCTACCCACCCACTCCAAATCCTCGACATCCATCGTCAGGGTGGGCTGAGAAATGGTTCTGTTCGTCACCACATTTGTGAAAACAATTACAACTGGAGTGGAGCATAATTGTAACAATTTCTGGAATGAATTCTGCCTTTGATACCACAGGGCTTGTGGTGAACTGCACCTGTGACAATGAAAATAGAGTCCTGTGTTAGATCACAAGGGGCAATACTCTACCCATGCTCCCCTCCTTGGAGTGTTGCCCAGTAAAATGACTCTGCTCACCCAGGCCCTTAGCCGGCTGTGCGCTTCTCCCGGCACGAATGGATGTCCAGTTCGTGGCATCCAGAAATGGAGACAATGCACCAGCCCAGAGCCAGCAGGGATGCGCAAAATTTTTCACTTTTAGCAACCTTCAAGTATTTGTGTACGTTTTCTCAGGTTTGCTTTTGTGTGTTAGAATTGCGAAGGCGGAACTCTCTGTCACGTTGCTTGGCTTGAAGTACGTCACATGGGCACTTTAACACCTTAAATTAGATCCTCCACGCGGCTGCACAGTTCACACTCAGAGACACAAGAGGTTCTGCAGATGCAACAAACACATGCTGGAGGAACTCAACAAGTCAGGCACCATCGATGCAGGGAAATAAGCAGTTGACACTGTGGGCCAAAATACTTCAACAGGACTGGAAAAGAAGATGGTAGAAGGCAGAATGAAAAGTGGAGGGGAGGGGAAAGAGTGCAAGCTGGCAGGTTATAGGACACGGACACACACACACACACACACACACACACACCCCCCCCCCCCTACCTGGAGGAACTCAGCAGGTGAAGAAGGAGGAAAGGGAAGCACCTGGGCAAGAGAGTACAATCAACATTTCGGGCTGAGACTCTTTGACAGGACAGGAGAAAAAAAGATGAGGAGTCAGAGTTAGAAGGTGGGGGCAGGAGAGGAAGAAACACAAGGCGATGGGAGAAACTGGGGCCGGGGAGAGGCGAAGTAAAGAGCTGGGAAGTTGGTTAGTGAAAGAGATGCAAGGCTGGAGAAGGGGGAAATCTAATAGGAGAGGACTGAGGCCACGGAGGAAAGAAAAAGGGGGAGGAGCATCAGAGGGAGGCGATGGGTAAGATAAGTGAAAGAGGGAAAAGGGGATGGGGAATAGAGAAGGAGAGTGGGGCCATTACTGGAAGTTTGAGAAATCGATGTTCATGCCATCAGATTGGAGGCTACCCAAACAGAATATTGTTCCTCCAGCCTGAGTATGGCCTCATCGTGACAGTTGAGGAGGCCATGGATGGACATGTTGAATGGAAATGGGAAGTGGAATTAAAATGGATGGCCACTGAGAGATGCCACTTTTTCTGATAGGTAAGGCTGGGTGAGGGGAAAATTGTGTGGGTGGTGAGGGGGATAAGTAAGAAGCTGGGAGGTGATAGGTGGAAGAGGTAAAGGGCTGAAGAAGGAGGAAAGGGAAGGGAGGAATAATTTCACACTCAGTCTGCTCGCTGTTGCCCGTAGGACTCGATGTACTATTAAACACTAGCCTCAAAATGAGTTGGATCAGTTATTGCCTCAAATCTCCAGTGACCCAGATTCTATCTTGACCTCCAATGCCTGGGGGAGTTTGCATGTTCTCATTGTGACCAGGCGATTTCCTCTGGGTGCCTTAGTTTCCTCCCAAGCCCAAGTGGGTCAGCCACTGTACTTTACCCTGGTTGTGTACATGGGTGTTGGAATCATGAGAGTTGACAGGAATGTGGGGAGACTGATATCAAACTGGGACCAGTGATTGCTCAGACTGGTCTCGGTGCACCAATTAAATCAGTGATCAAATGGCTGACTAATCTTTTCTGGCTAGAGGAGTCCATATGCTTCAACTTCCCCTCACATTCATGTGCCTATCTCAACATCTCTTAAAAGTCCTAGTACATCTGCCTCTGCCACCACACCAGGCAGGACATTCCAGGAACCCAGCACTCTGTGTAAAAAAACTGCCCTTCGCATCTCCTTTGAACTTACCCCCTCTCACCTGGCTAAAGAAATTTCCCTCCATCTCTGTTCTAAATGGGCGCCCCTCTATCCTGAGGCTGTGCCCTTTTGTCCCAGACTTACCCTTTCCACATCTGCTCTGTCTGGGCCTTTCAAGAAGATTTCCCCCTCCCCCCATCCTTCTAAATTCCAGCAAATAAAGGCCCAGAGTCATCATACATTCCTCCTGTGATAACCGGGAATCATCATTGTGAACCTGCTCTGAACCCTCTCCAATGCCAGCACATCTTTTCTCAGACGAGGAGCCCGAAGCTGTTCCCAATTAGCTGAAAGTGCCAAGGCTGCCCTCGGATTGGCCCTTGGGCTGAGTGTGTTACTTCACTAACTTTCTGTGTTGCTGCTGCAGTTTCTTCTTCTTCTCCCTCAGCTTCAGCAAGCTCTGATACCCCTCTTCAATCGCGTCACGATAAGTCGGAGTGTCATCTGTAAATCCAGTGTTAAGAGAAAAGGCAAGGAGGATGACATTTCAAATAATTGATGCTTGACACAGCAAGGCTGACTCTCCAGCCAGGAGAATAGTGCAGAGATAATAAGCTCGTTTTCAGTAAATGGCCTGATTCTTTACTGTCCCTAATGGGCTGGATTTCAAAAGCAATTGTCAAGTCAATAGGTCAAGAGTGGCTCAAACCAGCCCATGGAGAAAGGACTGCGGATGGGAGAGAGATACTGCGTAGGGTCACTGATCAGAGTAGCTCCAGAAAAGAGGTCACCTCATGGGCAAAACACATTTATCAGCACAGTATGCAGAGAAGCTGTAATATCAGTTATTGGAGGGTACATCTTGTACTACCACAAATCCTGTCTTAACAGCAGGACTCAATAACAGATGGTGGTGGTGGTGGTGGGGAGGGGGGATAAATTGATTTTAGCCTGAACTTAACTCTAAAGATATGAGATTCTGCAAGGGTATGAAAGGATAGTACAATATTTATTCAGTGAGAATATAGAACAAAGGACATAGTCTCTGACTAAGGGGCCAGCCAAGGAGAACTGAGATGAGAAAAATTACCGTGGGGCGCCACGGCAACATAGCGGTTGGCGTGAAGCGATTACAGCTCGGGGTGTTCCGGAGTTCGGAGTTCAATTCCGGTGCCGTCTGTCGGGAGTTTGTAAGTTCTCCACACGACCATGTGGGTTTCCTCCAGGAGCTCCCCACAGTCCAAAGATGTACCAATTAGTATATCAATTAGTCATTGTGAACTGTCCTGTGACTAGGCTTGGGTTAAATACATGGGTTGCTGGGCAGTGCGGATCATTGGGACGAAAGGGTCCATTCAGCACTGTATCTCTAAATAAATAATTCTCTAATGACATAGTCGTTGAACATATTCTAGGCTGAGACTGACAGATCGGTGGACAATAAAGGAAGCTGCAGGTGTGGGGATTACGCAGCAAAGAAAAGGCACAGGACCAGCCAGTGTTTTACTGGATGGCTGCTCTGGTGTGTGAGGCCCAAAGATCTATTTGTATTTGTTACATGCTTCTGATCATAAGTCCCGTTACCAACGGTCAAAAACTCAAGATTGGATGGAGCCTTAATAGCAGTATGGGTTGTTCTCCCTCTCTCTCTCTCTCTAAATGTAAGAAAGGATGAGGCCACCCTTGGGGTGGAGGAGTAACACCTTATATTCCATCTGGGTAAATATCAATTTCTGCTTTCGGTGAACAAATTTCCACCCCCTCCTCTATTCCCCTTTTCCTTCTTCTCACTTGCCTATTACACTATTACTTACCCCCGGGTCCCTTCCTCCTATCGTCCACTCTTGTCTCCTATCAGATTCCTTCTCCTGCCCTTTCCCACACACCTGACTTCACCTATCACTTTCCAGCCAGCCTCCTCCCCCACCTACCCCCTTCATTTCCAGCCCTGAAGAAGAGTCTCGGCCCGAAATGCCGACTGTTTGCTCATTTCCACAGATGCTGCCTGACCTGCTGAGTTCCTCCAGCATTTTGTGTGTGTTACATAAGAAAGAAGTTCACTTAGCCCAAACCTTGGGATTGTAGAACCACAAATACCCACCCTATTCACCAATGGCTCCAGAAGTTGCCAGAGCACATTCACATCACTGGTTAAGACAGCAGCACAGGCAGTGCAAGAACACCCAATGCCCTCAAACATCCTCAGGCATGGCAGCTGTCCTCTCTTAGCTCCATCATAAGAGAATTGGCCTTTTCTGGGAAAAGACACCATCAAGCAGCAGTGTGTTTCTGCGTTTTTTACAGAGATGGATACCTGATGGCATGTCCTCAACAGTATAGCTCATTCCATCCTACTTCACAATTTAATCCAAAGGAGCTGCTTTCTAAATATATAGTTGAGTACTCCAAACCAGGATATTATGATGAATTAATCTTACAACAGCACTTTACTCTCCCTACGTCTTCTGGAATTTTGTATTGAAATGAATCCAGTTTGTTTCTCTCCTTTCAGCTCAGTGTTGCGCTTGGACTCCTGTGTGAAGGCTTGACCTCGTCTGCACATGGGGACACTGAGCCTGCCACGAAACACAGGAGAGGGAAACCAACAGCTACACAAGTTCCCCGCGGTGATGCACGTGAACCACAGCCAGAGTAAGAGCGCGATTGTTGAGGAAAGAAAACAGTAAAAGGATATGGTGGAAGATGCTGGATCTCGGTTCTTGTCACAAAGATGTTTTCTCCAGATTTTGGTTCCAGTTTCAGACATTGAAGGAAGTTCAGAACAAGAGGACTGAGGCCGTACAAATTGAATAAATTCCTAACAAAGTCCGGCCCCTGTCTGGCTACTGGGGGCTGTGGGATAGAAGAGATGAAAACACCATGGGTCTTGGCAGTATTCTCAATCCCATTTTCTGGCCCATTCAGAGTCCTCGGTCCCAATCTCTGGGACAGTACACATAAATGGCATGAGAGGAGGCTGTAAAGTTGATGAGTTGAATGAGAGTGTAGGATTGATAAGGTTATAGACACCATAAAGCGTCGGCAACACGCACAACACGCTGGAGGAACTCAGCAGGTCAGGCAGCATCCATGAAAATGAACAGTCAACATTTCGGGGGTCATCCTGACGAAGGGTCCCGGCCCGAAATGCTGACTGCTGAGTTCCTCCAGCGTGTTGTGTGTGTTGCTCTGACCACAGCATCTGCAGAGTATTTTGTGTTTATAAAGTATTGGTAGTTGGTAGATAGAGTCCAAAGTTTGAGAATTTGGATAAATATTAACAAAATGTATTGATTCAGATTGAATTTTTTCTGTAAGGATAAATACATGTACCAAAGAAGGCAGTACAATCGATGTGGACCTCAGTAAGGGCTCACGTAGGCTGACGCTTTTGTTGCAGGAAACAGGGGGTGGGCTTTGGGTTCTGATGTTTCTGTCATTCATTCTTTGGGATTTTTTTTCTGTTTCGTAGATGTCTGTGAAGAATAAAAATTTCAGGCTGTATACTGTATACATTCTCCGATATTCAACGATTGAACATAGCTAACTGATCCAAAGGTTCGAGGACATGGGACTCAAAGCTGGTTGGGAAATTGGACTTAGCAGGAGTCAGAAGGTGGAGATAGAGGGTTGCTTTGGTGATTGGAAGACTGCAGTAAGAGTTGTATCACATGGATCATGACTGAAACCCCACGGTTTGTCATGTACATGAGCAGTTTGGATATGAATGATGAATGTAGGAGGTAGGAATAGCAAGTTTGCAGACAATACAAAAATGTTGATGATGCTGATACTTAGGGGAATAGTCATAATTCACAAGATTCTATCGATTAGTTGGTGGGGTGAGCTGAGAAGTGGAGAATGGAACTTAATCCTGTTAAGTGCAAGGTGGTGCATTTTGTGAGAATTAATCAGAATAGAATATACAAGATGAATAACCATATATAACCATATAACAATCACAGCATGGAAACAGGCCATCTCGGCCCTCCTAGTCCGTGCCGAACTCTTAATCTCACCTAGTCCCACCTACCCGCACTCAGCCCATAACCCTCCACTCCTTTCCTGTCCATATACCTATCCAATTTTACCTTAAATGACACAACTGAACTGGCCTCTACTACTTCTACAGGAAGCTCATTCCACACAGCTATCACTTTCTGAGTAAAGAAATACCCCCTCGTGTTTCCCTTAAACTTTTGCCCCCTAACTCTCAAATCATGTCCTCTCATTTGAATCTCCCCTACTCTCAATGGAAACAGCCTATTCACGTCAACTCTATCTATCCCTCTCAAAATTTTAAGTACCTCGATCAAATCCCCCCTCAACCTTCTACGCTCCAATGAATAGAGACCTATCTTGTTCAACCTTTCTCTGTAACTTAAGTGCTGAAACCCAGGTAACATCCTAGTAAAGTGTCTCTGCACTCGCTCTAATTTATTGATATCTTTCCTATAATTCGGTGACCAGAACTGTACACAATATTCCAAATTTGGCCTTACCAATGCCTTGTACAATTTTAACAGTACTCAATACTCATTACTCAATTACTCATTAGTAAAATTGAGTACTCAATGCTCTGATTTATAAAGGCCAGCGTTTCAAAAGCCTTCTTCACCACCCTATCTACATGAGACTCCACCTTCAGGGAACTATGCACTGTTATTCCTAGATCTCTCTGTTCCACTGCATTCCTCAATGCCCTACCATTTACCCTGTATGTTCTATTTGGATTATTCCTGCCAAAATGTAGAACCTCACACTTCTCAGCATTAAACTCCATCTGCCAACGTTCAGCCCATTCTTCTAACTGGCATAAATCTCCCTGCAAGCTTTGAAAACCCACCTCATTATCCACAACACCTCCTACCTTAGTATCATCGGCATACTTACTAATCCAATTTACCACCCCATCATCCAGATCATTTATGTATATTACAAACAACATTGGGCCCAACCCTGAGGCACCCCACTAGTCACCGGCCTCCATCTCGATAAACAATTATCCACCACTACTCTCTGGCATCTCCCATCTAGCCACTGTTGAATCCATTTTATTACTCCAGCATTAATACCTAACGACTGAACCTTCTTAACTAACCTTCCATGTGGAACTTTGTCAAAGGCCTTGCTGAAGTCCATATAGACTACATCCACTGCCTTACCCTCGTCAACATTCCTCGTAACTTCTTCAAAAAATTCAATAAGAATATGAATGTTCAGTCTATAGAGAGTACTGAGGAACAGAGGGACCTCAGTGTACAATTCTAAGGATCCCTGAAGATGGCTAAAAGTTGGTGAAGAAGCCATCCAAGATACTTGCCTTCAATAGCCAGAGCACAGAATACAAATGTAGGGAGGGCATCATATAACTTTATCAAGTTTTGTTTCAGCCACAGGTGGAGTACTGTGCACAATTCTGGTCACCACACGAGAGGAAGGATATGATTATGCCGGAGAAGGTACAGTGGAGGTTCATGGGATGTTTCATAGAATGGAGGGTTTAGTTATGAGGAGAGATTGGATAGGCTGGATTTGCTTTCCTTGGAGCAAAGGAGGAGAGAAGGAGAGAGAGAAGAACTGAAAGAGATTCGCAAACTTGAGCAGCACAGATTTCTCCTTAACAGAGATATCTGAAACAGGAGGACAGGGGTTAAGCTGGGGTGTAAGAGGTTTTGACAGGATCCAGAGAAGAATTTTTTCACCCAGGTAGCTGAATTCTTGAACGGAATGTAGTGATTCTCACAACAGTTAAGTAGAAGCTGAGCACGGGATTTGCCATGGTAGAGTGGGCTATGGATCAAGTGCTGTCAAATGGATTTAGATCAGATTGTTCAACATGTCATGGTGGGCTGCAGAGCTTGTTTTTGTGCTGTATGGCTCTTTGACTCTAATAGAATTGAGGAATGAGCTGAAAAAGCACGATTATGGTAGATGATGGGAAGATCGAAGAATGGTATCACAGATGGGAGAAGACAGGATGGAAGGAAATGTTAAGTATGTTAAGTGGTGTTGGAATCGGTTGTTTTTTATGTCTTTAGTAAGTTTTTAGCAAGATTAAAATTATAGTTTTACTAACATATAACATAGTTTTAACTTGCATTTTTCACAATAAGTGGTGTTAGACCCCACCTACTGGTGGCAAAGCAATATGACAGTTACATAACGGTTTACCAACTTTTATTTTTCATTGTCTAAAATGTTTTAATTGGCCCTTCGCTGTCTCAAAAATGTGGCTTCACCTCAGTATAAAAGATCAAGTCAACAAAAGACAACATCCTTCTGCAGTTGTACAGGGCCCTGGTGAGACCACACCTGGAGTATCGTGTGCAGTTTTGGTCTCCAAATTTGAGGAAAGACATTCTTGCTATTGAGGGGGTGCAGCGTAGGTTCAAGAGGTTAATTCTCGGGATGGCGAGACTGTCATATGTTGAAAGATTGGGCTTATATACACTGGACTTTAGAAGGATGAGAGGGGATCTGATTGAAACATATAAGATTATTAAGGGATTGGACACGCTAGAGGCAGGAAACATGTTCCTGCTGATGGGTGAGTCCAGAACCAGAGGCCACAGTTTAAGAATAAGGGGTAGGCCATTTATAACGGAGTTCAGGAAAAACTTTTTCACCCAGAGAGTTGTGGATCTATGAAATTCTCTGGATGCTTTCAAGAAAGAGTTAGATAGAGCTTTTACAGATAGCGGAGTCAAGGGATATGGGGAGAAGACAGGAATGGGGTACTGATTGTGGATGATCAGCCATGATCACAGTGAATGGTGGTGCTGGCTTGAAGGGCCGAATGGCCTACTCCTGCAACTATTGTCTATTATTGTTCTTGTTTTAGTATCTTATTCTTGTCTTTTTATTAGGTTCTTTCCTTTAGTTTCATAATGATTTATCATCTTTCATTGGCTGTGTTATCTCCTAATTGGCTCTTCACTTATCTCAGTACAAAGTGCCAGATTCTGCAAATATCACCATCTAGTCCTTGCCTTTTCATTAGGTTCTTTCCTTTAGTTTCAAACTTTAAATAAACAATCGTAAAGCAACAAGTTTTCGACTCATGGACTCCTAAAAGAACCCGCGGATTGAAAAATCCCCCGATCTGATACTGGAGATACTTGGGCGTGGAGGGAGATGCCAGAGCTACGGCGAGGCAGGGATGGAGGGAAGATCGAGGGAAATGGGAGAGGGAGATGCCACAGCTACAGTGAGGCAGGGATGGAGGGAAGATTAGCCTGATCGATAGGTAAAGATCATGATAAAAGGATACTGTGGACAGATGGAAAAAAACAGATTGAAGGTATGAAAGGAATTGAGAGATAAAGTGCTAGGTTTGGTGGAATGTTATTTAGTAGCTGGTTTGGTAGAGTTAATGGATATAATGAGATGAACTGTGTGGCTGAGGGCTTTGATGGTCACTGTTCAGGGACAGGATACAGAACTGAGAGATTTGGGGAGTAGGTAGATAGATAAACTTGAGGAATGTCATCAGCTGCAGGATCGGTAGGTTTCACCGATGTGGGGAACTTAACAGATTCGTTATTGTGGTGGAGTAGTTTGGGCAACATGGTGAGGGGTGACACAGACACGAGAAAATCTGAGGATGCTGGAAATCCAAAGCAATACACACAGACGCTGGAGGATCTCAGCAGGCCGGGCAATATCTGTGGAAAAGAGTAAACAGTCGGCATCTTGGGCTGAGACCTTTCATCAGGTAAAAGGCTGGTTTAAGGAATGAGCTGAGAAGGAGGACTGGTGGCATTGAGTGATATGGCGAATAGCGGGGTTGTGTGTTTGGGATCTATGGGAGGATCTATGTGTAGGTAAGCTGAATTGGTGAGATGGTAGGTTTGAGGGATATGGAGAGACGATGGGAGATCGGGATTGAGAGCTGGATTTGAGTCATAGCAAGACAGCATGAAGAGTGGGACTGGAAGACTGGAAGGTTGGAAAAGTATCTGGTTGAAAAACTCTGGGATATGCTAAGTAAACGGTGAAGGAATGGCTTGTTGGATGTTCAAATGTTCTCAGTTTTGCACTTCCGGTCTGGCTGGGACAGGAATATGACAGGAATGCTTCTGGTGTGGTGTGGTGGGCTGGTAGTGGGGAATGTGTGCATGTGGCTCACCTCTTTCTGAAGGGGGAGGTGGCTCATTCCAGAACTTCTCACGATCTCTCTGCTTACCGACGATACAGCGTCTACAGGGATTGAATCACAGAATTGTAGAGCGGTCACAGCACAGCCCACGCTAACTCTCTACTACCACAAGCCCCTCTTCCACAGCACTGTAAACATTTCTGCACCATATACGCTCAGTTGCCACTTTATTAGGTACACCTGTGCACCTGCTCATTAATGCAAATATCTAATCAGCCAATCATGTGGCAGCAACTCAATGCATTAAAGCATGCAGACACGGTCACGAGGTTCAGTTGTTGTTCAGACTGAACAAGAGAATGGGGAAGAAATGTGATTTTGACTGTGGAATGATTGTTGGTGCCAGATGGGGTGGTTTGAGTATCGCAGAAATAGCTGATCTCCTGGCATTTTTTTATGCTCAGCTGTCTGGAGTTTACAGAGAATAGTATGAACAACAAAGAAAAAGAGTGGTGGATCTGTGGATGAAAACACCTTGATAATGAGAGAGGTCAGAGGAGAACGGCCCGACTGGTTCAAGTTGATAGGAAGGTGGTAATAACTCAAATAAGCACGCGTTACAACATTGTGTGCAATAGAGCATCTCTGAACGCATAGCACATTGACCCTTGAAGTAGATGGGCCACAACAGCAGATACATACATACACACACTCAGGAGGTACCTAATAAAGCGGCCAAAGTATACAGTCAGCCCTCCTTATCTGCGGGGGATTGGTTCCGGCACCCCTTGCGGATACCAAAATTCGCGGATGGTCAAGTCCCTTATCAACCTGTCTCAATGTGGTGGACCTTAGGACCCAGCGGAACCCCAGACCTTATTTAACCTGTCTCAGAGCGGTGGACATTTGGACCCGGTGCCAGAGCTCTGAATCCGCGGTGTTTCTGTTCACAAAAATAATCATGATCACGATTGAAAATAAAGTGGAAATAATAAAGCCATCGGAAAGAGGTGAAACGCCATTGGTCATTGCAAAAGCGTTAGGCTACAGTCGGTCAACGATCGGAACAATTTTAAAGGATAAAGTGAGAAAGGCTCTGCTCCGATGGAAGCTACAATTATTACTAAGTAACGCAGTGGTTTAATTATTAAGAACGTATCTTTCAGTGCTGGGCTCTTCTGCTCTCGAGCCCAGCGCTGAAACATACGTTCTTAAGTGTTTTATATGCATAGAAAGGTAAAATATATACTATATACTAAGACAAATGTTTGACTAACTGACGCTAAATAATACCGGTTGTACCTGTTCTGACTTATTTAGTAAAAGAACTTCCAATTTTTTTCGATCCCGATGCACGATAACCCACGCACATCCTCCCGTATACTTTAAATAATCTCTAGATTACTTATAATACCTAATACAATGTAAATGCTATGTAAAAGAGTTGTTATACTGCATTGTTTAGGGAATAATGACAAGAAAAAAAGTCTGTACATGCTCGAACAACAAGTGCTGGAAGAGCACTTCTGGGTTTTCGCGATTCGCGGTTGGTTGAATTCGCGCATGCTGAATCTGCGGATAAGGAGGGCCGACTGTAATGCTAATGGCACTTTCATGAATAATGCGTGCTAGGTGTTAGAAGGGTGCTCAGAAGTTTCACAGTCTGGGGAAAGTCGCTGTTACCCAGTGTGGTGGTCCTTGTTCTTCTGCTGTGATACCTTCTGCCAGATGGTGGGGGGGGCGAAGACACTGTGGGACTGGTGGAAGGGGTCCTTGACAACGCTGAGGGCTCTGAAAACGCTGGTATATTGGGGTGGGGTGGGGAAGAGAGACCCCAGTCAGGGGGTGTCCCAATCTGTCTCAGGCCCTTGCAGTCAGATGCCTTGCAATTTCATTAGCAGATGGTGATATAGCTGGGATCAGGACACTCTCAATGGTACTCTGGTAGAATGTGGCTAGAATGGAGGCAGGAAGCCTTGTTTGCCTCAGTCACCTCAGGAAGTGGAGGCACTGCTGTGCTTTCTTGACTAAAGAGGTGGCGTTGAGGGACCAAGTGAGATCAGCCGTGATGTCCACGCCAAGAAACTTGGTGCTCCTGGCTCTCTCCACAGGGGAGCAGTTGATGAGCAATAGGGCGTGATTAGCCTGTAACTTCCTGAGGTCTACAATGATCTGTTTGGTCTTGTCCACGTTGAGACTCAAGTTGTTGTGTTCGCATCAGCCCTCAAGTTGTTCTACCTCCTCTCTGTACGCTGACTCATCATTGTTGCTCATGAGGCTGTTGTGTCATCAGTGAACTTAATGACGTAGTTAGAGATGGATCTTGCAGTACAGTCATTTGCAGAGGTTTGAGCTGATCTAATAGTTGTGAGATCACCTATCTCCGTCAGTTATAGTCCTGATTTCAGCTTCACCTTCAGAGCTCATTTTCTCAGACTCGGTACGGCTCCTGGTCTTCTGTACTTCCCATAGATTCTGATTTGATGCAATGGTTGAACAAGGATATGCCAGGCACGAGGTTATAGAATGCTGTGGTGTACATTTCTGCTGCTGCAGATGGTCCACAGGTTCTAATGAAGGCCTAGTTCTGAGCTGTCTTTTGCATTGGTGACCAATCCCATTCAATATATCAGTGGAAGATGTCCCCAGCTGAGCCACTGACTTTTCGGAGTTTGCAGGGGTAAATTACAAGGATAGCATATTTTTTGAAGTGTTCATCTGACATCTTAAGGAAAGGCACTCAGAGAAGGAGTAGGCGACATCCAGGTGGAGGATGGGAGGCAGGCAGGGAAGCCTCAGTCTACAGCTCACTCTAAAACTGTTACACCAAATTGGAAAAATGTTGAGTGAGTTCTATCGCCGAGGACTTGATAGTGAGGGTAATAGACAGGTACTTTGGTGCTAGGGCACATCCAGAATGATGAGTTGCTTCCCTTGTATTAAGGTCAATGATAGCACAAAATAGATACAGGTCGCTCTGAAGGGAAAGACGTTATAGTCTACAATGGTACAATGGCAAAGCTATAAAGTGGATGAGGTCCCTGCAACACAAATTTAGGGAGATAGGTAGTATAGTAACGAGTGGGATATCTAAAGTCATAATCTCTGGATTAGTTCCAATGTCACATGCTTCTGAAAGAATTATAGCTCCAATATAGAGCTAGAGGGAAGGATTTAAATTTCTGGATCCTTGGGTAAGGTGGAAATGTTGCACCAGACCCGGAATGATCCAATTTCCTTGCGCAGAGGTTTACTTCCACTGTTAGGGAGGGTTTAAACTTGGAGTATTGTGAGCAGTTTTGGGCTCCTTATCTAAGAATGTACTGCATGTGCTAGCAGTGGAGAAGGTCCAGAGGAGGTTCACGAGAATGATCCTGGAAGTGAAAGGGTTAATGTATGAGAAGCCTTTGATGGCTCTGGGCCTGTACTCACTGGAGTTTCAAAGAATGGGGGGCTGGAGGGGAAACTTATTGAAACCTATCAAATATTGAAAGGCCTAGATAGAGTGTTGGTGGAGAGGATGTTTTCTGTAGTGGGGGAGTCTAGGAACAGCGAGGAGGAATTTCTTTAGCCAGCAGATGGTGAATCATTGCCATAGATGGCTGTGGAGGACAAATCATTGGATATATTTAAAGCAGAGGTTGATAGGTTCTTTATGTCAGGGCATCAAAGGTTAGAGGGAGAAGGCATAAGAATGGGGGTTGAGAGGGATAATAAATCAGCCTAGATGGAATAGAGGAGCAGACTCAGTGGGCTGAGTGGCCTCATTCTGCTCCAATATCTAGTGATCTAGTCTAACAACAGGGGTTGGGGCACAAAATACGTGTCCCTTTGTGGGATAGATACAGTCAAATAAAGAAAGAGGCAGTTCAATGTGCAGAGCAGATGGAGGTGTAATAAACCATTGGAAGGTGAAATTGCATCTATTTTAATACAAGGGTCTGATTGGTAAAAATGTTAAACTGAGAGCCTGATCAGCACATGGAATATGATACTTTTCCTGTCACAGAGGTCTGATGAAAGGCAGGACTGGTAAGTCAATATTCTAAGATTTAGAATATCCAAGTAAACTAGGACCAGGTAATTGTGAGTGAGGAGTTGGTATCACAAGTCAGTGATGAGTAGGTGCACAAAAAAATTACAGGGAGGTGTGTGAGTGTTTGAATTAAAATATCAAGGACTTCTAACTTCCTCAATATTAACTGACATGGCCAAACTATGAAAGGTTTAGAGGAAATATTCACAGGAGCCTTTTGGAGATAGTCCAACTGGAGAAGGGGCAATAATAGAGGGAATGTAACCAGGCAAGGTCGGAGTGTGAGTGCGAGAGCATTTTGAAATAGTGACCACAGCTCTCTAAGTTTCACGGACTGTATACCTGGCATCTGTGCTGGAACCCTTTCTGCTTACTATATGCATATATAATAACAATTTGGATATGAATGTCGAAAGTAAGATTAATAATGACACAGAAAGTGGCAGTGTTGTTAATGGTGAGGAAAATTGCAGGCTACAGATCAATCTAATGAAGTGCCGTTGATTCATTGCAACCCTGTGGTTACTGAAGTTGTCCACGGGGTTTTTCATGATACAGAGTAAATTTGCCAGGACTTTCTTCTGACCTGGCTGGATTTGAACCCAAGGCCACTCACTCCAAAGTCCAGTGCTGATGCCACTACACCACTGGCCAGTCAATGAAGATTTAGTCTCCTACGATTATCACACTGCTCCTTTGTACCTGATACCATGAGAATGCACACAGAGGGTGCTTGTGCTTCTGTGCATGGGGGTCTTTCACACATGCACACAGAGCACCCGTGCAACCCAATTTCACCCGGATGGAAGACACACTCGCTGAGTTCCTTTTTGCAACATGAACAACCCTCAGAACCAAATGCAAATACAGTGGATTCCGCTTAATTGGACCATCGGTTAATCTGGGAAGCTGCTTATTTGGGACAATTCTTAAAAGACAAAAACTAATAGAGAAAATAGCTGGGATTCCCTTCATTTATTTGGGACACAATGCCACTTAACTGGGGCAGGAGACTTGCCGAACAGTTTTTAACTAGTGTCAATCACGTGCACCTGTCTGGCCATTAGACACTATGTCATGCTTGGACCAAACTGTTTTTAAATATTTTTGTCATAGAGTCATAGAATCATAGAAAAATACAGTGCAGAAACACTTCAGCACATCTAGTCTGTGCCAAACCACTTAAACTGCCTACTCCCATTGACCTGCACCCGGATCTTAGCCCTTCATACCCCTTCCATCACTGATAATTGCTGAGAAATAAGCAGTAAGGAAATTCAGACAACACACACAAAATGCTGGAGGAAGTCAACAGGCCAGGCAGCATCTAGGGAAATGAGTAAATTGTCGACGTTTTGGGCAAGGCTCTTGGCACGAAACGCCAACTGTACTTTTTTCCATAAATGCTGCCTGGCCTGCTGAGCTCCTCCAGCACTTAGTGTGTGTTTCTTGGATTTCCACCATCTGCAGATTTTCTCTTGTTTGTGAAAGTAAATTCCAAACTGTTTTGTTCACTGCAGTTTCAAGCATTCATGCTCGGAGATGCCAGAGACAGCTGGGGGTTGAAACGAATCAGCTTCACTACTTCAACAAGTGGAACTATGAAGAATTTGAAGGTATCAACAATCATCTTGAATGTTAAAATGAAAACGAAGATTTGGAGGAGGCAGTTGTCAAAAGCATTGTATAAAAGCAGTCCATTATCTGCACAAGGAGTTTGAGCTGATTGTGTTCATTTACAGATAATCAAAAGAACACAGCATCATATACTGGATGAATTCTCCATCAATAACCATTAGGAACTAATACACAGTTTTATAGTACTGTAGTAGCAAAGGTAGTGTTCTAATTTGTTCTGTATTTCATTTAAAGGCCCAACTTGTTACTCAGTTAAATGATACTTATACCTTTTTAACTATTTCCATGAATCTTCAGCTATTTAGGGCAACTGCTTAATTGGGCCAAAACGGATTGGTCCCACTGGTGTTCAAATTAACTGGAATCCACTGTACTTTATTCACAGCACTTGATAATGTTTTGCTCATCATTCATGCAATATGGCTCCATTCTCACCAGGGGACCTGGCTGGCCGTTCATCCCTTTGGCAGGTCTCGGTTTCCAGCAGATCTGTAATGGATTCCTGTTGGCTTTCTAAACTCTTCGGTTTGGATGGTGAATCTAGTGGCAGTCTTGACAAGATGTTTTCTTTCCTTTCTGTAGAAAGCTGAACGCAGAAAATCGTTTTAAAATTTCATTTTCAATCTTCTTTTATTGATTTTTAAACAAAAAAAGATGCAAATCAGAGGTTATATCAAATACATAATGCAAAAAATATACAAACAACAAAAGGGATATATACCGTCAAAGTCATATAAATATAATATTAAGCTATTGTGTATAAACAAAGAGCCACAACTCCTTTTGGCAATTCATACAAAGAAAAGACTGGAAGTCCAGATTCTTCAAAGATTCTTGGACATTAAAGATAGATTTTTCAAGCTTCCCATTGGTATCCGTCAGCTTATCAATCTTAGTATTGAGCGATCCAAATTCAAACTTCATATCTTGTATTGAAGAGAATATTCCTGCTAAAGTAACAGGTTCCTCTGGTTTCTTTACTTGTTCAGTTTGTTCCATTTCAGGAAAAGTCTTGCCGCTTCTCAGTTCAATACCAGGTCAACTTCCGGCCGTCATAATTAAATCATAAATCTTTCAACAAAAGTAATAAATTATCAGATTTGAAAGGAGTCTGCCAGTGGGATGTAAAATATATTTTAAAAAAAGTGGAGCCGCTATAAAGTGTGTCTCACTGCATGCACTGCAAAATGGAGTCTGTACGCAGAAAATCAGCATTAGTTGTCAAGTGGAATTGAAACCAATATTCAAAACGTAACTAGTTTTTCCCTGGTCCCTTCACCCTCAAACATCCTCTTTAAATGAAATGTTTCTACCATAAGCATCCAGTCCAAAGCACCCCACTCTTCTGTCTCTTGTAATATATTCAAACAACGTGGAAGTGAGATACCAGAAAAGTTTGTAGTTGCAGAGAACCACGAGGGTGTCAGTACCGAGAGACCACTCCCTTTGCAAAGTCCTCAAAAGCTCTTCCACTTCCAGCAACCACAACCCTCCTCAAGCCACTTTCCATGCAACTACAGAAGATGCAATAACTGCCCTTTTACATCCCCACCATTCAGGGACCCTGTTCAAAGTAAATTTATTATCAAAGTACATACTGTGTATGTCACCATATACAACCCTGAGATTCATTTTCTTGTGAGCAATCACACTAAATACAAGAATTATAATAGAATCAAGGAAAGACTGCACTCAATAGGATGGCGTGCAACCAAAATATAAGAAAAGGTATAAGAACAAAAGATCAAACTGTGGAAATACATAAAGAAAGAGGGAAAAAATGAAATAATAATAAATTGAAAGACTATGGAACATGAACAGGGTTTACATTGTCCCAATCATAATATCTATAGCTGTTATCATCTCAAAGACACTACACAATAGTATTAAACAATTAGGGCTACACATATTTATGTAAATCTTCAGAAAACCACAAATCTAAACACTTTAGAATAGTCCAAAAGTTCCTAGCAATTGAGAAATGTGTATGTGCTTGGCTATACCTGTACCTCAGGTTTTATCAGCTTAAACTGAGAAAAAATATAAATAATAATCATAAATAAGCATTGAGAACATGAGATGAAGAGTCCTTGAAAGTGAGCTAATAGGTTATGGGAACAGTTCAGCGATGGGACAAGTGAAGTTATCCCCTCTGGTAGAAGAGAGATCTGTGAAGGCATGCTGATCATAATCCATCTGTCTGGTGGAGATTTTGATAGAAGTAAACTACTGACCTGTCCACCTCTGGGTTGTCACTTTGGAAACCAGAGCGCCCGAAGGAAACCCACACAGTCACAGGGAAAACGTACAAACTTCCTACAGACCGTGACGGTAATTGAACCCGGTCGCTGGTGCTACCATGCCACCCCCCACAAATAATATTGAGAAGATGAAATGTAGAGTTCTTGTAGTGAGTCTGTAGGCTGTGGAGTTGGATCAGAGCTGAGGTGAGAGTGAAGTTAAGCACAATGGCTTGGGAGCTTGATGGTTGTAGGGAAATAAATGTTACTGAACTTCATGGTGTGGGCCTCAAGGTTCCTGTACATCCTGCCCGCTGGTAGAAGTGAGAAGAGAGCATGGCCTAGATTGGATGTGGGTGGGAGGGTCCTTGATGATGGATGTCGCTTTCTTGTGGCAGCGCTCCTTGTAAATCTGCCGGAAGTCAGGATTAAATCCTGGTCACTGGAACTGTGACGGCTGCTCTACACACTCTCCCTTGGTCTACACCCTATCACTGACTCTCCCTTTTCATCCCTCTACCCCTGCCCCTCTCTTCAGCTTAAAACATATTTTTCCTCACTTTTCCAGTTCTGACGAAAGATCGTTTATGTTATACACAATGTAACACTGCCTCTACTGCTTTGGGGAGCAATAGGCTACTTACGACAGAGATCTCTTTCTTTCACTAGTTCTTACCTTTACTCAAAGTGATTCAATTTCCTGACATACTGAGCCAAGATTTCTCTAAGATCCCAATGTTACCCTTTAACACAGATACCTTTCCCCATTTTCAATTCTGCTCTCTCAGGTAACTTGAATGTACCAGATGTCATCAGTGTTTATATGGGACCTGTAATGTTAGAATCAGAGACAGGTTTATGGTCACTGACTAAGATGACATGGAATTTGTTGTTTTGTAACAGCAGTACAGTGCAAGTTGATAGAATTGCTATAAGCTATTAAAATAAATAAATAGTGCAAAAAGTTACTCCTTTTTTACACTATTTAATTTTGTAGTTCACAGTAATGTTTAATGACTTTGCGCTGTATTGTTGCCACAAAACAACAAATTTCACATTATCTAAGTCAGTGACTACAGCCTGTAATATTATGACCAGGTAGTGTTCTAGGTAATAATTCCAGTAAGATGACAGCACACTCTGTCTCAGCAGCTTCTATGGGGTCAATCAAGGATGTTGTCCTTTTCTGGATGTATTTTTTGACAATTTCAAGACCCGGCTGGACATTAAGAACTCAAAGTGCTGCAGGTCCACCCCATCAGAGAGTTGCTCGTTGGTGGAGCACTGAAGGAACTGGATGGTGCAGATCGTGCTGACGCCTACGTCAGAGGAGTCAGCATGCAAAGGAAGTGTGCAGTCTAACACCGAGTGGCTTTCCTTGTGATCGCAGGACCCTGTTGGACATTGTTAATGTGCAATGCTGCAAGTCCGATTCACTGATTTATTGATGGACAGCGGGTGGGGGGTGGGAGCGAGGGAGCTGCATGGACTCGTTCATAATGAGAACTAGGCCTCAGGCCACAGAGTCGCCTGTGTGCAGCCACCCTGGAGAGAGGAGTCAGAGTTAGAGTCATAGAAAAGAACAGCACAGAAACAGGCCCTTTGGCCCATCTAGTCCATGCCAAAACGTTTAACCAGCTTACTCCCACTGACCTGCACTGGGACCACAGCTCTCCCTATCCCTACTATCCACGTTCCTATCCAAACATCTCTTAAAAGTCGCAATTGAGCTCACATACACCACCTGCGCTGGCAGCTCGTTTCACACTCATGACCCTCATGTTCCCCTTAAACCACCTTTCACCCTTAACCCATGACCTCCTGTTGTAGTTGTAGTTTCAACCAACTTGAGTGAAAAAAGCCTGCTTGTATTTATTTCTTTCTTTATTTATTTCTTTCTTTATTTATTTATTTCTTGTATTTATTTCTGTATCACTCTATAAATCTCTCAATCATCTATGTTCTACAGGATAAAATTCTAGCCTATTCAATCTTTCCTTATAACTCAGATCCAATCTTTCCTTATAACTCAGATCCTCCAGTACAGGTAACATCCTTGTAATTTTCCTCTGTACTCCTTAACCTTTCAAATATTTACCTATCTCCACTTTACTTAAATCTCATGATGTGGCCTCTGCCGGAGGCAACATGGTGTGGCAACATGCTGGAGTTGGTGCTGCCCCCTACTGCTCACTCAGCAAAATACAAGCCGTATTGAGTTTGACTACAGATTGTTGCAACAGATACGCACGCACTCAAGGTCTTGGACTATATTTTTTGTGACTGTATTTTACTGCTATCTTATATGTGCTACATGTGCTTTATACTGTGTGTGACTGTCGGTACTGTGTTTTGAACCTTGGTCCTGGAGTAACACTGTTTCGTTTGGCTGTATTCATTTGTATTCATGTATGGTTGAATGACAAATAAACAAACTTCTTTGCTGCTTTAATTCTGAAAGTAAATATACGGACCTTAGATTTTGATAAGTTGTGCTTGAATTAGAAAATAGCCTCTCGTATAATTACTCTCTTAGTTTCAATCCAAAGGATCATTCATGACAGGAGAACTCAATCCTGTGGTGTGCTTCTCCCTTGCTATGTGGGACATCTCTCGTGGCAAGTGTGTGTGCAGTATGTGTGCACACTGAGCTGCTGACTGACTGCGTTCTACAGCGAGAGCTGTCTCTGAACCCACAACAGAGCATCACATTGTGGACAGCGCGTTTCGTGAGCTGGTCACTACAAAATTGTTGGCTGAACATTATGTGCCGTTCTGATGGTACTGGAGAGGGTGTAGAGGAGATTCACTAGTACAGGAGGTTTCTGTTATGGGGAGAGGATGGATGGGCTGGGCTGGGTTTGCTTTGAGTGGAGGAGGCTGAATGGGGACCTGAGAGGTCCACAATTATGAAGGCATAGACAGGGTAGATAATGAGAAAACTTCCCTTATGCACTGTCTAAAACCAGAGGGCATAGGTCGAAGATGACAAGTTGGAGCATTTGAGGGAGTGTGGTGCAGAATCTGCAAACAATATTTTTCATGCAGATCGAGTTTAGAATCTGAGAAGATGCAAGAAACAATCTGCTGGAGGAACCCAGAGTGTTGAGAAGCATCTGTGGGGGGGGGGGGAAGAGTAGGAATGGTCAATATTTTGGGTCGAAACCCCGTGAGAGGACTGGGTGTAGAGAGGGAAGATAGCCAGTTTAAAGAGGAGAGGGGCTAGGTGATTGGTGGACCAAGGAAGGGTGAAGGATTGAATCAGGAAGGGGGGAGGATATTGCTGGGAGACAGGTGGGGAGAGGAGAATGTGAGAGTGGAGACAGCAAGGAGGATGATATTAAAACTTTACTGTACCTAGCTTCTCATTACTTATGTTTTTACACATAGCTAGGTTTCAACTTAGAACTTAAATATTAAACGGGGTAGGAATAAACCACTTGACCCCTTCAGCATTTAATGTAATTTTCCTGTGTCCCTAGATTCCTCAAATACCCAAAAATTTATCAATCTCTGACCCAAATATACTCTAACTACTGGGCCTCCACAGCTCTCTGGTATAGGGAATTCCAAAGAGTCACCATCTTCAGGGAAAAGAAATTACTTCTATCCCTTCCCTAAACATTCGACCTCTTGTCTGAGACAGTGGCTCTTATTTTCCCAAGCCAGGAGAAACATGTACACTCAGACCATTTTATTCGGTCTAGTAGGTACCTGGTAAAATGGCCACTGAGTGTATGTTCTTGGTGTTCTGCTGCTGTAGCTCACCCACTTCAAGACTGAATATGTGCATTCAGAGGTGCTATCCTGCACACTGTTGTTGTAACGTGTGGACATTTGAGTTATTGCCACCTTCCTCTCAGCTGGCCATTCTCCTTCGATCTCTCACTAACAAAACATTTTCACCCACAGATGTTTTTTTGTTTTCTGCAACAGTCTCATAAACTCTAGAGACTGTTGAGCATGAAAACATCAGGAGGTCAGCAGCTTCTGAGATCCATAAACCACAGTGGAAAAAAACAATTATTCCACGGTCATAGTCACTTAGCTCACGTTTTTACCCGTTCTGATATTTGATCTGAACAACAACTTGATCTTGACCATGGCTGCATGATTGTATGCATTCAGTTGCTGATTGATTGATTAGATATTTGCATTAACAAGGTGTACCTAATAAAGTGGACACTGCGTACATGTCCTATAGTGTATGTTTCAATGAGATCACCCATCATTCTTCTAAATTCTGAAACATCTAGGCTCAGTGTGCACCCAGGACACACCCTTTTCTCATTGCTACCATCAGGAAGAAGGTACAGGAGCCTGAAGGCACACACTCAATGATTCAGGGACAGCTTCTTCCCCTCTGCCATCCGATATCTGAATGGATATTGAACCCATGAATACTACCTTCCTACTTTTTTATTTCCTATTTTAGTATTACTTATTCAATTTAATCAGTGAAATATATAAACTAACTCAGTCTTCTTTTTCTCTGTTATTATGTATAACATTGCAGTGATGCCACAAAGTTAACAAATTTCACGACATATGCCAGTGATATTAAGCCTGATTCTGATTTCTTCTTGTGTGACAAACCTACCATCTTTCAAACTGACATGGCAAATTCCCCCTGCTGTCTTGTTCTCGGACGCAAATCCCTCCTTGGGTAGGGTGGCCGGACCCGCACACAACATCCGGCCTGACTGTTTATTCGCTTCCATAGTTGCTGCCTGGCCTGCTGAATTCTTCCAGCTTTTTGTGTGTGGTGCCCACAGTATTGCAGGTGCAGTTACACCAAGGCCTCTTTACTCTAGTATTCAAATCCTCTTGCAATAAAGACCAAATATACCATTTGCATCTGTTACAAACCCTCAGGTTTCATTTACTGTGGACTGTCGCTTTAAGCGCCTGAGTGAGGCGGGACTATGATGTCAGTCACAGGCTGAAGTGGTTTGTTTTGGATTTTTACAGAGAGAGAGAGAGGCCTTCAGTCGTAAGAGAGGCATGCTGAAATTTCAGCTTGTCACTGCTATGGTTTGGAACTCTTTGATGCCCAAAAGATTGGGTTAAACATCGGCACACAGTGCACAACAAATGCGTGACTGTCGCTTCATATAATCTATAGGAGTGGATTTTGGGATATCTTGTGGGACCACTTATGTGTTAACCCTTGCATGGGTCTGTTGTGTGGTAACCAGTGGAAGACGATATGCCTGTGACAGGTCACTTTTGGTGATAATTCATACGTGGATTTGGAATGGCACGATGGACAAGATCTACGACGATTGTTAACTCGTTTCCAGTGTGGAACCTGTGGAATACTTCGTACTCACCTTTTTTCTCCAGTACAAAGTGGATTACAAATATCTCTCTCCCAACACTTCTTACATGGATGTCTGAACTTTCCTACTTAACCAGCTCAAGACTCTAAACCTTGTTCCCCCAAGACCAATAGTTTGGGAGCTATATTTACACCCATATATACATATAACACTGTTAACTTCTGTTTATCTTGGTTGAGTTACTATATTATAAGTAGTTATTAATAAAGATAGTGGTTTTAACATCAAAACCTGACTCAGTGTGAAATCTCTTGCTGCTGGTTTGTTTCTAAAACGTTACATTTCATAACAAATTTGGGGCTTGTCCGGGACATGGACAGGTTTGGAGCTTATTGATTGATTGATTACCGATCTTATTGGCTACTTTTCTTTTGATTTACTTGGTTGTGGAAATCAGCAGCAATGGATATTGGGGCATTTCTGGAAACGCCAACCCCTGAGGCTTTAGAGAAGGCCAAAAAGGATGAATGGTTGGCCATTGCTATTGAGCTAAACCTTACTGAGATAAAGCGGGCTATGAGGAAGCCAAAGATTCAGAAGAAAATAGTTGAGCACTATATATCTACACAGGTGTTTGATGAGGAGGTGTTAAAGAGGTTTCCTGTGAGTAAAGAGGAGATACAGTTACAAATGGAACAAATGAAGCTTGAAATATTTAAATTAGAGGCTGAGGAAAAAGACAGAGGCAGCTTGATGCCAGAGAAGCAGACAAACAGAGTGAAGAAGCAGAAAGGCAGAGGCAGTTTGAGATGGAGAAGTTAAGGCTCGAGAGAGAAGTTGCTGGCTCTGAGGAACTGGTCATACCGTTTATTGGCAGCCAGGAAATTAAACTGGTCTCTTCATTTGATGAGACTGAGGTTGATAAATACTTCCAGCATTTTGAGAAAGTGGCTCAGAGTCTAAATTGGCCAAAAGAAAGCTGGTCTCTCTTGTTACAGAGTATAATTAAGGGTAAGGCTCAACAAGTTTACTCTGCCTTATCAATTGGAGATGCAGTTAACTATGAGACAGTGAAATGGACTGTACTTAAATCCTATGAATTGGTTTTATAAGCCTTTAGGCAATAGTTTAGAAATTTGAGGAAATCTGTGAACCAGACTCCATGTGAAATCTATTGCTGCTGGTTCCTTTCTAAAATGTTACAATTCATTACAAATTACTAATTGTTTGCTCTAGCTTTGCATTTGCTTTCAATGTACAAGAACACCCAGGTCTCTCTGAACACCAATATCTCTCAGCTTCTCACTATTTAAAGAATACTTTGCCTTTTTAGTTCTGTCACCAGAGTGAAGGACTTCACATTTTCCACATTATTGCTAACAACTTGGCAAAACACTTTAGAATTTATTACAAAATCAAGCCATCATTCTCTGCTCTTTACTCACCTTGTTGCTCACCTTGAGGGACATGGATGTGGGCCTCTTAGATTTTGACGTTGCTGTGAGTGGGCCTAGTCCGGAGGATTGATTTAAGTTGAAAAGGATTTTTTTTATCCCTACAAAATAGATAAATCCATTCACTGAAGCCACTATGTCTCTCTCTGGATGACACCCACACCAGTTCAAACAACCCAACCTACAACCTGGTATTAAAGAAGTAGGGGGTAGAAAAGCAACCCAAAATTCATACAAGACATTTCATATTGAGATTTCACCCCATCTTCCATTCTCTCTGTTATAACTTCCTGTTGACTGTATGGTACACCCCAACCGTGCCAGCATCCGGGGTTCAGACGCTCTGATCTTCCGGAGCAAGGATAGCTGGTGTAGTCCCTTCAAAGATTCTGGCTGCTCTGTTAATTGGCGGCCATGTTTTGGTGCCAGGATTTGGATAATTAAAGAGCACCTGAACTCAGGTTTGGTGCTGAATCGTCCGCTCAACCTTGGTTTGGTCTGCGATTGCATTTAGAATTTCTGTCTTGTTAGGATCCTTGTCTAGCATCTGGTCAAGTACCTTTTTTTACATCTCAGTCTCGAATTCGTGTCTAGGGTACTCCAGTACTTAGGTCATTAACATCCTCGCCTAAGTCTCTCATCACAGTCCCATTCCCACATCAATGCTCTGTTGTACCCCCCACTGTGAAAACTGCCTGCACATACCACCCACCTCATCATACTCCTTCTCCTCATCACTTTCTTCCCACTCTGCTTCTCCCTTTCACCCCTCTCTCTCCTTACTACAGCCTTCTGCAGCTCACCGCCGCTTTCCCTGTCAAATTAATAATCCATTATCTGACACCGAATTACATTCCCAGAAAGTGTGACATGAATCGGAACAACATCGTGAATCCCTTTTCTAGGCTGAAGGTTAAGCCAAGAGACAGGCCAGTGCTAGCAAGTGGTGACCGTGTGGGGTGGGTAGGAGGGGGCAGATAAGTGACAGAGGGTAGTGGTTTGGATGAAGAATAGAGCGTGAATAAAGCACTTACCTTTGCAGTTTTCAGGTTTGGGGTTGCTCTACACTCAGGACAATGACTGAATAGATGACACCATTGCTCATCAATACCAGGCAAGGTGAGTGCTGATGGATTCAGTTTAGGCAATGACGAGTGAAGCAATAATGAATAAACAAGGTTAAGGCGAGGACTGCCTGTACTCTCAGCAGTGATGACCATGATATGACTTTCTGGTTAATTAAAAGCCTATCAGGCAAGGAAGTCTGCCGACCTTAGCCAGTCTGGTCCATGTGGATATTTTGTTTTGAATACAACTGACAAGGGCAGGATGATGGGCATCTTAGAACACAGGACAGTAAACACACTACAGGCCCTTTGGCCCACAATGTTGTGTCGACATGTTAACCGATTCCAAGATCAATCTAACACTCCCCTCCAACGTAGGCCTCCATTTTTCCTTTCATCCATGTGCCTATCTAAGAGTCTCCTGAAACCCCCTAATGTATCAGCCTCTACCACCAGCCCAGGTGGTGCATTCCACAGACTTACCACTCTCTGTGTAAAATAACCTACCTCTGATATACCCCTAAACTTTCTCCTCATCACTGTTGGATCTCCATTTATTTTCTGATCCTTGGGGTTCAGAAATGATGAGTAGTCTTAATTCCATGATTTTGGTTTAAGTTAGAGTGCAAACAAGCATACAAACACTAAGCAACTTAAGTAAAGAGCCAAGAAATGACGCCAGGAGGTGTATGGGCACGAAGACAAAGGAATAATGAAGCCAAGATGGCACCTCTGAAAAATCCTTCACTTTTATAGATAAAATAAGGGAAATTCCTTTGATAGAGAATAAACTAATTAATAGGCTATATAATTAAAACAATTACACCACATGGGTGATGTGCTGGTAATTAGCCAATGAAAAATGAGAAAGGTTAGAAACCGTTAGTTTAGCTGCTTTACCACTTTCTGCCAGTGAGTGGGGATGAACCACCACGTACATGAGCTTGTTAAAAAGTACCACTCTTATAAAAACAGTTACTAAAAAAACAATGGCTTCCAACATCATCTTAAAAATATGCCCTCTTGCATTAGCCATTTCTTCCTTCAGAATAAGGTGCCTGCTATCCACTCTGTTGATCTTGTGGATCTATATCAAGTCTCCTCTCATCCTTCTTCACTCCAAAGAGAAGAGCCCTAGCTTGGTTTCTATATGGACTGAGCAAGGTCTTTGACGAGGTCTCAGATGGAAGGCAAGTCTGGACGATCAAACGGCATGGGATCCAGGAGGAGCTATGTAGCTAGGTGGACACAAATGGGTTTTATGGTAGGAAGCAGAAGGTGATGGTTTAATGTATGGTGACGGCAACAACACTAGAAATACCTAAAAATGATGAGCTGCGTGCCCAGTGATGCTGTAACATGCAAGTGCTGAACAGAGATCACAATGTGAAATAGCACGAGCTAGACAATTCCACAACCAAAAGCTCTGCAGTCCTATCACAACCAGAGGTGAAGGGCGGTGGACAATTAAACTGCTCACAAATAAGCACCAAAACACCTCCATCCTCGTTCCTGCTGGGGCAAATCATGATCCCAATAACGAAAATCAAACAAAAAAAAACCTGCAGATGCTGGATATCTTAAATAAAAGCAGAAAACATTGGAATCACTCAGCAGGTCAGGCAGTATCTAATGGAAAGAGACAACTGATGCTTCAAGTCCTGCACCCTTCTTCAGATCTGGGAAGAGATAAAATTTCTGCAACAGCATGGGTGGGGGAGAGTTGTGTAGAGCAAAGGGAACTCCCCAGATCAGGCCAAATGATAAATTGTGGCAGGTTATGGTCCTTTGTTTATGGATTGTGTAAGGATAAATAGTGGGATTTTCCCAGCAGACCAGACGATACAAATAAAAAAATGATGACATGCAGAAATAACTAGTTCTGATCCAGAAAGAAAGAAAGAGATACCTGACATTGGTGAATTTGAGACTGAATTCTGCGTGTGATGCTGTGGGTGCAGTACTGAAGATCTGCACCCTAGAGCTTACCATGTCTCTGGTCCAAAAGTTCCAGTACAGGTACTCACTGGCAAACAGGGTCTTGGTTATGATAAGGATTTTGTCAAGAAGAAATCTTCAATGAAGCCAGAAACAAAAAATAGAAATATGCTGTATATACTCGGCAGATGACAAGGATGGTTAGGACCCAAATGCTGGAGTATCCAAAGCAAGGATTGAGAACTGAGTACAAAATAAATGCTAGACGCTATCAACTTAGGCTTACAACTGAGCACCAAACCTCAGTTCAGGAGCTCTTTAAGTACTCCATTCTTGGTGTCCAAATCACAACTGCCAATTTGTGAGACCGCCCTGAACCCTCAAAGGGACTGTGCCAGATATCCATACTCTGGAGAGTTAAACCATCTAAATCCCAGAAGCAGGCATGGCTGGGAGCGTCTCATAACAGAAGAACCAGGTTAACACTTCAGATTAATGATCATGCCCTCTACTCAAACCTCTTATCATGTTAAACATCCCATGGTGTTTGAGGTAATTTATGAAAATGGACAGAAGATTAGCTGACCAGCAGAAGGCAGAGAGTGCAGATAAGGGGGTCCCTTTGTGAGTACAGTGACTAGTGGGATTCTGTATGGGCCAGTGTTGGGACCACAACATTTAACTTTATACATTAATGATTTGGACCATGGAACTGATGGTAATGTGGCTATATCTGCAAACCATACCAAGATACTGGTAGTGTTGTGGAGGTAGGACGTCTGCAGAAGGACTTCGACAGGTTAGGCGAGTGTGCAATGAAGTGGAAGATGGAATACAGTCTGGGGGGGAAGTGTGGCATTTTGCACTTTGGTAGGAAATATACAAAAGCAGACTATTTTCTAAATGGGGAGCAAAATCACAAATCAGTGGTGCAAAGGGACTTGAGAGTCCTAATCTGGGATTTCCTCAAGATTAATTTACACGTTGAGTCGGTAGTAAAGAACGTAAATGCAATGTTAGCATTCATTTTAAGAGGAACAAAAAGGTAAAAACCATGATGCACTGCTGAGGCTTCATAAAACGTTGGACAGAGCTCATTTGGGATATTGTGTTGGTGCTGGAGAGGAACCAGAGGAGGTTCACGGGAATGAAGGGCTTAAGAAGAGGAGTGTTTGATACTTCCAAGCCTATAGTTGATGGCGTTAAGAAGGATGGGGCAGGGGGAGGGGGTGAATCTCATTGAAACCTGCTGGGACCTGAAGGGCCGGGATAGAATGGATGTGGAGAAGCTGTCTCTATCATCAGGAGAGTTTTGGATCTAAGGGCACAGTCTCAGAATAAAGGGACAACCCTTTAAAACTGAAATGAGGGATTTCAAAAGCTAAGAGAGTGGTGAAACTGTGGAATTGGTTGCCAAGGGGACTATGGAGGCCAGTTGGGTGTATTTAAGGCAGAGGTTAGCAGATTATCAATTGGTAAGGGAGCTAAGGGTAATAGAGAGTAGGAGGGAGAATCCAGTTGGAAAAAAAATCAGAGCTGACTTGATGTGCATATAGAACATACAAATCTACAGCACATTACAGGCCCTTCGGCCCACAATGTTGTGTCGACCATGTAACCTACTCTAGAAACTGCCTAGAATTTCCCTATCACATAGCCCTCTATTTTTCTAAGCTCCATGTACCTATCTAAGAGTCTCATAAAAGATCCTCTACCACCATCGCTGACAGTGCATTCCATTCACCCACCACTCTCTGTGTGAAAAACATACCTCTGACATTCCCCCCATACCTACTTCCAAGCACCTTCAAACTATGCCCCCTTGTGTTAGCCATTTCAGCCCTGTATGCTCGAATTCCGCTCGCAGCTTACAATCTGCGTGAGTCTGGTTCTCTTGCTATGCTGCCCAACCTGCTGAGTATTTCCAGCAATATCTGTATTAATTTCTGTTTAGAACCATTTGCAAGTGTTACGTATTCAGGCAACAATAAATATATGAGTTCGGCAAGGGTTTCTTATAACCAACAACACGTTTATTAAACACAGAAAACAAACCCCCCAAAAGTAAACAAACACTACCGTAACCGGAAACAGCTGCTGAGCGGCTGTTCAAACAGTTCTTAAAGTGATATTCCAAAACAGTTCTTTAAAGTGGTATTCCAAAACAGTTCTTAAAAGTGGTATTCCAAAACAGTTCTTAAAGTGATATTGCCAAAAGTTCGATATGCTCACAGTCCATTTAAAAGGAGAGACTTTACAGGACGATTTAGGTTCTCTTTCACGTCGCTTGCTTCGATCCCCGACGTCGAACTTCCCACGAAGAATTTACGAAACAGAACGGCTTAAAGGCACTGACCTTTCCTTCCTCACTATCCTCAATCCTTTCTGGTAAACCCAGGGATTAACACGAAGATAGTCAACGAAATCTTTAACTTCCAACTTTGAATCTTCACTCTCCTCTAATTCTCAAACTAACAGAATCATAAAGAACCTGCTGGCAATGACCTTTTAAACTTTAGGCATTAAATAAAAACTTCATCCTTCAACTAAACTGCGTCATCACTTCAAACACGCAGTGGCATGAAGTCAACCTGGCAAATCCAGCCACGAACTGCCCCTCCTCACAGGGTGGGGTCTACCTTTTATAACCTGTAAAAAAAACCCGTCACATGATCTCTACTGGCGGGAAAATGACGTCATTCCACCATCACCTCAAGTCCAGTACAGCTTCAACCCCAGTCACATGACAAGGGCCCCACTGTCATGTGTCACGAGTACGTAACACAAGTTTTACTTGAACAGTGCGAACAATTCCCTATTCCTTCTATACAATACATTAAGCATGCAATTAATCATGTTGAAAGTAAAAAGGAGACATTTAAAGTCTTTATGTGCATCAAGGTAGCTGAATCCTTGGGGTCTGAAAAGATGTATCCCCATAAAAAGCTTCCTGCAAAAGCAGGAAGAGAGGAGGTTACTGGGGCCTTGACAGGGATATTTAAATCTTTGTTGGTCACAGATGAGGTGCTAGATGACTGGATGTGCTACCTTTATTCAAGGACAACAGTGATAAGCTGAGTAATATTATATTAATAGCATGGAAATTTGTTGATGAAGTTGTGAAGTGTAGGATGAATCTGCATTTGGAGAGGTCGGGATTCATCAGGGATACCAACAAGGACCCTCTGAATAATCCCGTCGGCCTTATTTAAGATGTTGTTACATATATTGATGAAGACAATGTAACTTACATGTACCATATTTTCTCCTCCCACTTCTCCACTGTCATCCATCCCTCCGATCGTTACTATCCTTTCCCATTTCTCCACCCCTCCTCTTCCATTTACCCCTTTCTACCCATCACCATTACCTTCTCCCCAACAGTCCCTCAGCCAATTTCCCTCCCCTTCACTCACACCCTCTCCTCCCTCTTCAACTTCTTCCCTTTCCTTAACTTTCCCTCCCTCCACCTAACTCATCCCTCTTACCCTTTTCTTCCTGTCCTCTCCCTCCTCCTTTCAATCATTCAAACCTTCATGTCCAATTCACATCTACAATGCTCCCTGTCACTATTCTATTCAACATGAACTCCCCTCTTGTTCCTACTCCTATCAATCCTCTTTCCCTCACCCCATCAATCTCCAACTCTCTCCCATTAATTATTAATCCTGCCCCTCCCCTGCACCAACTTTTCTCAACAGCCCTACATTTCTTTCCACCTCCCCTTTTAACTCTACCCCAGTGTCTTCCCAACATCCTCTCCCCTCCCAACAAGAACCCTCTCTCTTCCCCTGCCAATTACCTTTCTTATTTTGCTCTCCATCCTGTGCTGTGCGTGACATTGCGTCTTTAACTTCTTGTGACAGTAAAGCATCACAGTTCCAGTTCTTAAATATTTTCGGGGTTGGACGAATGCCTGGAAGGAAGAAACAAGATCTAGCATGGCACGAACACAAGAGAGAATGCAGATGCTGGAAATCCAGTGTAACACATGCAATCTTCAATGGGACCCTACCACCAAACACAACTTTACCTCCACTCCCACCTCTCTGCTTTCCACAGGGATTGTACTCTCTGTGATTCCCTCGTCCATCTGTCATTCCCCACTAATCTCGCTCCTGGCACTTATGTGGAAGAAGTACAACACCTGCCATTCACCTACTCCCTCACTTCCATCCAGGGACCCAAACAGTCCTTCCAGGTGAGCTAACACTTTACCTGTGAGTGTTTTGGGGCCTCCTCTACATTGGTGAGACACAACGTAAATTAGGGACCACTTTGTCAAGTACCTTTGCTCCATCTGCAACCAGCAAGATTTCCTGATGGCCAATCATTCTAATCCCCACACCGGTTCAGATACATGTTGATGGTCTGCAAGGCAAGGGTGGGCGCCCTTCTCTTCATAGGTCCCTCAGTTCCAATACACTTCCTGCCATTCATAGTAAGTCTTATGCTGGTTTGACTTTCCAAAATGCATCATCTCATATCTGTTTTGAAATCCATTTGTCATTTCTCAGACCACTTCCCTATCTGATCAAGATCTCCTTGTAATCTACGATAATCGATTTCACTATCAACATCCTAATTTTGTGTCATCCCCAATACTGGACATTGGGTATAGCATGAAAACATGGGGCCAAAGAATTATATAGTTTTCTGGTAAGGGGTTCACGAGCCTCTAACAGACTGGAGGAGTGCAGTTGAGGATGGGGGACCTAGGCCCAGGAATTAGTGTTGAAGCAGCATTGTCAGTCATTTGTGAAATTCATAGAATTGAAGGAGGCCACTCAGCCCATTAGGTCTGTACTGGAGCTAACATAGGGTTATTCACCATGTTAAAAAAGGCCCTTCAGCTCACCTTGTCCATGATGACCAATGTGCCTTCCTGAGCTGCTTCCATTTGCCTGCATTTGGACCGGAGACCTCTAAAACTTTTAAATATTGTAATTGTACCCACCTCTACCAGTTCCCTTGACAGCTCCTTCCATGTAATCTCCACCCACTGTATGAAAACTTTGCCTTTAAACCTTTCCTCAATCAACTTAATCTTGCACTCTCGAGGAAATCTGCAGATGCTGGAAATTCAAGCAACACACACAAAATGCTGGTGGAACGCAACAGGCCAGGCAGCACCTATAGGGAGAAGCACTGTCGACGTTTTGGGCTGAGACCCTTCATCAGGACTAACTGAAAGGAAAGACAGTAATTGATTTGAAAGTAGGAGGGGGAGGGGAAAATGCAAAATGATAGGAGAAGACCGGAGGGGGTGGGGTGAAGCTGAGATCCAGACAGATGATTGGCAAAAGGGATACAGAGCTAGAGAAGGGAAAGGATCATGGGATGGGAGGCCTAGGGAGAAAGAAAGGGGGAGGGGAGCACCAGAGGAAGATAGAGAACAGGCAGAGTGATGGGCAGAGAGAGAAAAAAAATCTAAATATATCAGGGATGGGGTAAGAAGGGGAGGGGCATTAACGGAAGTTAATTCTGCTTGCAAGTATAAGTGTCACGCCTGCCCTTACACTTCCTCCCTCACCACCATTGGGTCCCAGACAGTCCTTATAGGTGAGGCGACACTTCACCTGTGAGTCGGCTGGTGTGGTATACTGCGTTCGGTGCTCCCGGTGCGGCCTTCTATATATTGGTGAGACCCGACACAGACTGGGAGACCGTTTCGCTGAACACCTACGCTCTGTCCGCCAGAGAAAGCAGGATATTCCAGCAGCCACACACTTTAATTCCACGTCCCATTCCCATTCTGATATGTCTATCCATGGCCTCCTCTACTGTCAAAATTAATCCACACTCAGGTTGGAGGAACAACACCTTATATACCGGCTGGGTAGCCTCCAACCTGATGGCAAGAACATTGACTTCTCTAACTTCCGTTAATGCCCCTCCTCTCCTTCTTACCCCATCCCTGATATATTTAGATTTTTTTTCTCTCTTTGCCCATCACTCTGCCTGTTCTCCATCTACTTCTGGTGCTCCCCTCCCCCTTTCTTTCTCCTTAGGCCTCCTGTCCCATGATCATTTCCCTTTTCTAGCTCTGTATCCCTCTTGCCAATCACCTGTCTGGCTCTCAGCTTCACTCCACCCCCTCCGGTCTTCTCCTATTGTTTCGCATTTTCCCCTCCCCATACTACTTTCAAATCTCTTACTATCTTTCCTTTCATTTAGTCCTGATGAAGGGTCTCGGCCCGAAACTTCGATAGCGCTTCTCCCTATAGATGCTGCCTGGCCTGCCGCATTCCACCAGCAATTTGTGTGTGTAATCTTGTACTCTCTAGCTTTAGATTCCTCCATCCTGGAAAAGTGACCATGACTATCCACCTTATCTCTGAAGCCTTCCAATGAGTTCCTACGCAGGAGGTTTGTCAGCATGTTTCGAGCACATCAGAGTGTATTGGAGGTAATATACTGGACTGAGGATTGGTTATCTGACTGTGACCTGCAGGGTACCATAGCGATTGGTATTTGGTATTTGCAACCTAACCTTCTTTTGCCGAGAGGACAAGATGCTACTTTTCTGAGTTTGCTGATGGTGTTGTGAGGAAGAAAACAGATATAAAGAGCCTCCACTGAAGCACAGGGAGGCTGAGTGAATGAGTTCATGGCAGATGGAATATAATGTGGAAGAAAAAAAATAGAAAAGCAGTGTTTGTGTTAACTTGTCAGAGATTGGGAGTATTGATGTTGAAGAGAGTTAGGTGTCCTTATAAACTCTACTCTGCTGACACAGCAAGCAATTAAAGCAGTAAATCATACATTGGTCTTTGTTAGGCTGGGATTTAAAGACAGGAGCAAAGATATCACAGAGTAGGTATGTGGGGCATTGGTATCTTGTGCAGTTTTCATTTATTTAAGCAAAAATGAACCTGCTGACCATAGAGGAAGCACAACACAGGTTCCTATGACAGCAGAAAGAGAGATGAGGCTGACTTATCCTTAACTTTTTAAAGTTTAGAAAAACTGAGAAGCGATCTCATTGAAACCCAAAAACTCTTTTACAGGGCTTGAAAGGCTAGGTGCAGCAGGAGATTTCCACTGGTTTAGGAGTCTCGGGCCAGGGGACACAGTCTCAGTGTAAGGGCGCAAGTTTAGTAAGTCTGAGATGTGGAGAAATGTTTTCATTGGCAAATTTTTAGAATCCCCTGCCCCAAGAGCTCCGGACACTCATTCATGGAGTCCATCCAGATCAGGGATTAGTAGATTTCTTGATATTAAGGAATGTAGTGACAGTGCGGGAAGGTGACACTGAGATAAAGTTTAGCAGTGGTTTCAGTAAATAGCAGAGCTGGCTTAAAAGCTTAAATGCTCTGCTCTTACTTCAACTGCTTTTTGTCTCACTTTCTTCAATGAGGAGGGAGATATCTGTGTTGGGAAGGAGCGCTTAGAGAGAAATGAACTGAGAACAAAAAGTGCAGCTTGAAAAAGAATCCTGTTGCTGGCTTGTCTGACAGCATGAAAGATCTTACACACTTGTAAGGAATGTCGGAAGGAACAACGTTCTTGTAAGCTTCAGTGTCATACACTTGTTTTAAAGTTCAAAATGAATTTATTATCAAGGTACATGTACGTCACCATATACAACCTTGATATTCATTTTCTTGCGGGCATACTCAGTAACTCTAAGAACCGTAACAGAATCAAGGAAAGGCAACAAACTGTGCATATACGAAAGAGGGGAAAAAAGCAATAAATATTGAGCATGAGATGAAGAGACCTTGAAAATGAATCCATAGGATGTGGGAATGGTTCAGTGATGGGGCAAGTGAAGTTAGCCCCACTGGTTCCAGAGCCTGATGGTTGTGGGGTAATAATTGTTCCTGAGCCTAGGAGTATGCGTCCTGAGCCCCCCCCCCCGTTGTACTTTGTTCCTGGCGGCAGCAGCGAAGAGAGAGCATGTCCTGGGTAATGGGAGTTCTTGGTGATGGATGCTGCTTTCTTGTGACAATGTTTCATGTAGATGTGCTCAATGGTGGGGAATGTTTTACCCATGATGGACTGGGCTGTATTCACTCCTGTCTATAATATCTCGTTTCCATATCAGGCTGTGAATCGAACAGTCAATATACTTTTCACCAGACATCCATAGAAGTTTGTTAAAATACTAGGTATCAAGCTAAATCTTTGCAAACTTCTAAGGAAGTAGAGGCGCTGCTGTGCTTTCTTTGTAAGTGCATTTATGTGGTGAGCCAGGAAAGGCCCTCTGAAGTGATAGATAACACAGAGAAATTTAAAATTGCTGACCCTCTCCACCTTTGATCCCCCAATGAGGACTGGCTCATTGACCTCCAGTATCCTTCACCTGAAGTCAATAATCAGCTCCTTGATCCTGCTGACATTGAGTGAGAGGCTGTTGTCAGGGCACCATTCAGCCAGATTTTCAATCTCCCTCCTATATGCTGACTCGTAACCACCTTTGATCTGGCCAGTGATAGATGTGTTGTCAGCAAACTTAAATATGGCATTGGAACAGTGTTTAGCCACACAATTGTAAAGGTAGAATGAGCAGAGCAGGGAGACTAAGCACACAGCCTCATGGTGTAGCTGTGCTGATGGAGATTGTGGAGGAGATGTTGTTGCCAATCCAAACTGACTGGGGTCAGCTATTTACAAAATTTTAGTTACCAAATGTTATTTACAAAATTACAATGGTCACACCTCCTTCTTGTGACCATCTATCACTGATCTTTCACTCCTCTTCACTTCCAGTTCACCAGCAGTCCGACTGTACACAGCCCACCTATTCTTCTGCAAATCAGTGAACTACCCTGCTGACTATTATCTGTGCACACGTATTGTATCATAAAACAGTCACTCCTGCTTCTGCTTAACATGTGATAGCCTTTTCAACTTTATTGGCTGGGAGAGCTATTTTGTTGCATTGGAAAGGGCTGTCCTCCATTATGTCTTGATTAAGCTTGGAGAAAATTAGAAGTCAGACGTTTGATACATCTATCAAATTTGAGCAAACCTGGCGACCTTTTAGTCAATATTTTCATATGATCTAATTTTTTTTCTTTTCCTTTCTATTATTTTAGGTAAATTTTTTTCTTCTCCCTCTGCGAAGTTTCAGATTTGACCAGAAGGATGTTTTCTGTTTTTTTGTAACTTTATCCTCAAATGGATTGCCAAGTTCCTTTTTTTTTGTTTTTGGTTAGTTTAGTGGGTTTTTTTTCTTAATAATAGAAAATTTCCAGTCTTTTTTTTGTATGAATTGTCAAGAGGAGTCGTGGTGCTCTGTTTATTAATACTAGCCTAATATTATATTATACATGATTTTGACAGTGTATATCCTTTCTTTGCTTGTACATTTATTGTATTATGTATTTGATATAATTTCTCCTCATTTGTATCTATTCATATAATTTTTTTTAAATCAATAAAAAAAGATTGAAAACAAAATGAAAACAGTCACTCTGGCTAATGGTTCACAGTGCTATAATCTCTCGTCTACTCTTGACGAAATCCATACTCCACCAACTACCTGAAGATTTCTACCACACTTCACTCTACATTGCGCTGTCCATACACAGCTAGAGCCCCCTGTTTACCACCATCCCACCTCCTCACAGTCCATACCATCAGCACCAAATCCAACTCCCCTCCCCACCCAACCTGGACCCCATCTTACTCTCTGTCTGTATCAAACCTTGTGCAGATCCATTTGCATTGTATTACTCAGAGTTCTTTACCTCCAAACCAACGGTAGACAACATCGCACACTTTAGCTTTGAAGTCATTGTTGTGGAACTGAATCCAGGACTGGGGGAAGCTGCAGCAGAAACTGGTGTACACAGCTTGACTGAGAGTGCTGGGAAACTCCTGGGGAAAATGAGGGCAACAGTAATATTGAGATCTGGGAGCACATTCTTTCCATAAGCAACAAGCCAACACAAGTAGTCCCGATGAAGTGTCTCGGTTCAAAACATCAATTGTTTACTCCCCTCCATAGATTCTACCCCACTTGCTGAGTTTCTCCAGCATTTTGTGTGTGTTGCTTGTGTTTAAAATCAGCAAAAGGTTCCTTTGAATCCATCGGCCACAAGCAAGGAGATGGATCACCCAGTGCTTATTTATCCTTTCTGATAGAGCACGTCACCACTTTCCTATCCTATCTCCACCAGCCTGAAAGGGTTGTGGGACAGGTAGACATACTGTACACCTGTGGGAAAAATGCAAATGCCAAAAATCTGAAATAAAAACAAAATGCTAGAAACACTCAGCAGGTCAGGCAACATCTGAGAAAAGGAAACAGTTAAAGTTTTGTACCTCCAATCTGCTAAATGTTTCAAGTATTTTCAGAATTACATACCTAACGCATTATCAGATGCCATACTTGGCGGCAGGCTTGGGCGGTCTACAGACAGGCTTAGGAGAAAAATACACCCTGAAAGCATTTATGTGTAGGAATGGCTGATGACAGGACATCAATTATTGTGCATTCAATAACTTTAGTGTGCTAGAACACCCTAAAGCATTTCACAGAACTGCTATCAAACAAATTTAGACATGTAGTTGTATCATGGCAGATGACCAAAAGCTTGGTCAGAGATGCAGTTTCTCAGGGTGTGATGCTTAAGAAAATAAACTCTAAAGCTTAGGGTTGTGGAGGTTGTTGGCACAACTGCCAATGGTAGAGGAACAAAATTCGGAGATGGGCAGACAGGCTGCTGGAATTGGCAAGGATAGGAAGGGAAATGAAAACAAGCCTGCATATCTTAAAATGATGGCAGAATTAACTGGCAGCCAAATGTAGATTGGCAAAGAATTTATGAATAGGACCTTGACTGTAGGTTTATGGAGGACAAATGAAGCTGCTTGGTCAAAGGTGCAAAGACATAATTAAACCAGACAGAATAAGGGCAAGGGCTTCAGCATCAGGGGAGAAGAGCTGGTGGAGCCGGACAATGTTACACATTTGGAACTCTTGGAGGTGGTACAGATGTGATGAACTCAGGCAAAGTAATTACATGGAGGCTGTAATCAGTCTGGTTCCATTTTAGATGGGTGTCTGAATCAGGATGGATTCAGTAACTGAGGACAGAGGCGATGGCGTTGTCTTCCTGATGCTTAGAGAAGAACTCTGTTCATCCAATACCATCAAGTTAGAGACCATGAAGGGGTCGACTGGTTAGTGGGGGATGTAGAGATGCGAGTTACCATTACCACTATACTTTATTGTCACCAAACAATTGATACTAGAGTGTACAATCATCACAGTGATATTTGTTTCTGTGCTTCGTGCTCCCTGGAATACAAATCAAAGTAAATATAATAAAAATTTAAATTATAAATCATAATTAGAAAATAGAAAAGGGAAAGTACGGTAGTGCATGTCAGGTCTGTATATTTGGAAGGTACGGCCTAGATCCGGGTCAGGATCTGTTCAGCAGTCTTATCACAGTTGGAAAGAAGCTGTTCCCAAATCTGGCCTTACGTATGTTCAAGCTCCTGAACCTTCTACCGGAGGGAAGTGGAACAAAAAGTGTGTTAGCTGGGTGGGTCGTGTCCTTGATTATCCTGGCAGCACTGCTCCGACAGCGTGCGATGTAAAGTGAGTCCAAGGATGGAAGATTGGTTTGTGTGATGTGCTGGGCTAGGTTCACGATCTTCTGCAGCTTCTTCCGGTTTTGGACAGGACAACTTCCATACCAGGTTGTGATGCACCCTAGAAGAATGCTTTCTACGGTGCATCTATCAAAATTGGTGAAGGTTTTAGGGGACAGGCCAGTTGCCTGTGTGTGTATGATAAATGATGCCTGTGCTTTCAGATTAAATGTAGGAGTGGCTGCAGGGAAAGCAGATATGTAGGGGATGTAAATCCTTGCAAAGTTGAGCAACTATACCCTTGGAGCAGAATGCTCAGGCAACAGTGAAATCACCTCATGTTCCTTTTAAAGTGAAGGGCAAGATTGGTAGGCTTAAGGAATCCTTGTTGATGAGGGATACTGAAGCACTAATCGGGACAGTATGTTTCAGCTAAGGCTACTGGAATCACTATTATGAAAGAGGAGGTATAGATGGTCTTAAGATGCAAAAAGGTGGATAAATCCCCTGGGCCTGACCAAGTGTATTCCACCACATTGTGGGAACTAAGAGAAGAAATTGCTGGGGCCTTGGCAGGAGTACTTACATCATTATTGGCCAAGGGTGAAGTACTGGAAGACTGTAGAGTGGTTCATGTGCCTTTATATAAGAAGACCAAGAACAAGCCAGAGAACTCCAGACCAAAGAGCCTAACATTAGTGGTGGGAAAGTCACTGAAGAGGGTACTGAGAGACAGACTAGTTAATTAAGACAGCTAGATTAAGCATAGTCAAAATGGCATTATACGAGGGAAGTTGTGTCTCATGAACCTCACTGAGAACTTTGAAGAGGAGATCAAGAAGATTGATGAGGGCAGGATGATAAGCATTGTCTACACAGACTTTAGCAAGGCTCTTGACAAGGTAAAATATGGTAGGCTGGTCTGGAAGGTGAGATCATGTGGAATTCGGGGTGAGCTAGCCAATTGAGTAAAAAATTAGCTTGGTGGAAGGAGTCAGAGGTGGTAACAAAGAGTTATTTTTTCAGATTGGTGATCCACGGCCAGGGGTGTGCCGCAGGGATTGAGGCTGGGTCCACTGTTTTTGTCATGTTATTATTCGATTAAAAACCGAGATAGCTTGACTAGTCGTGTGCCTCAGGGGCCGGTGCTGGGCCTATTGTTGCTTGTCATTCATATCAACAACTTTGATGAGAATGTACAAGGCATAGTTAACAGGTTTGCAGATGACACCAACATTGTTCATGTGGTGAACAGTGAAGAACAGTGTTTCAAGTTATAACAGGATCTGGATCAACTGGGAATCTGGGCAAACGAATGACAGGTGGAACTTGACTCAGATATGTGCAAAGGATGTACTTTGGGAAGTTAAACCAGGGCAGGATGTCACAGTGAAGCACCATGCCCTGGGGAATGTTATCAGACACAGATACCTTGAAGTGCAAGTACATAGTTCCTTAAAGTGGTGGCAAAAGTAGACTAGGTGGTGAAGGTATACGACAGACTTGTCTTTGTCGTAACAAACACTGAGTACAAAAATTGAGACATCCTGTTACAACTTTACAAAAAGTTGGTGAAATCATTCCAGAACACCGTACTCAACTAAAGATCTATCCTTGTTCTTCTCCAAGGATCTTCACCTATTCGTGGCAGAGAAGATTGTGGGAGGCTCCAGGCTAAGAGCGATTTAACCAAGACCTCGCTGGCAAAAGGTGATCACACATCACCATGGAAATAAAAGCAGAAGGCGGCTGCAGTGGTGAAGGGTTCCCATGTTTTGGACTCTGACTTCGACCTATCAAGGCCAGTGGGGTGGCTGACCATGCATCAGCCTCCCAACGTTAAACAAAGTCACGGTCAGGCATTAGGGGAATCCATCCTAGCACCCGGTTATGCAGATCCCGGGTCAGTCTGTACACTCACCTGAGGACCCATCAATAGACAACCCCTCTGGAGCACATCACACTCGACTCGAGTGAGTGCTACCCTACCATAGGTAAGATATGATTAAACTGGAGAGGGTGTGGAAATGTTTCACACGAATACGATGGGATTGGAGGGCTTGAATTATAAAGGGAGACTAGATAGTCATAGAGTACTGTAGCACAGGAACAGGTCCTTCTGCCCATCTAGTTTGTGCGAACCTGTTTTCCTGCCTAGTCCCATCTATCCACACCAGGACCATGCCCCTCTGTCATTCAAACTTTTTCTCTAGGGAATAAATTCCTAAACCATTAAACTTTTCTGTATAGGGAATAAAATCTTAATCTATTCAACCTTTCCCTGTAACTCAGATTCTCAAGTCCTGGCAACTTCCTGCTGTACTCATTCAATCTTATTGATACCTTTCCTGTAGGTAGGTGACTAAAACTGTAGCAAATACTCCAAACTTGGCCTCACCAACATCTTCCATGTAGCATGCTAGCCCTTGTAGTCAGTGCTCTGATTTATGAAGGCCTATGTGCCAAAAGCTCTCTTTATGAAACTGGTACTTTTAAGAAATTATCAATCTGTATTCCCAAATCTGGGTGCCAGGGTGGAAATGTGTCCCTACCAAAGGAGGTGTGAGGCACTCCTTCCCTCCGCTAGCCTGCAGGTCACCCTTGGGCAAAGTGTAGCACCTGCTTAGCCCCCCGATCAGGGTCATGTGACGCCATCGGAGAAGGTGGTGGATGGTTGTATGAGCAGCCGGTGCATATCACGTCCTGGTTATGTGACCGCTGATGCCAGGCAGACAATCTCTGAAGAGTATTGGGATCGCCCGTCTTGTAAAGACACTGCCCGGAAGAAGGCAATGCAAACCACTTCTGTAGAAAAATTTACCAAGAACAATCATGGTCAAGACCATGATCGCCCATGTCATATGACACAGCACGTAATGAATGAATGAATTCCAAAATCCCTTTGTTCCAACACATTCCTCAGTGCCCTACCATTCACTGTGTAAGTCTTACCCTGGTTTGTCCTCCCAAAGTGCAACACCTTAATTTTGTCTGCACTAAATTCCATCTGCCATTTTTTAGCCTATTTTTTTCCAAATGGGCCAGATATTGCTACAGATTTGATAGCCTACCTCGTTGTCCACTACACCCCAAACTTAGTGGTCATCCATAAATTTTCCGATCCTGTTTACCACATCTTCATTTAAATCATTAATTTAGATGATAAACAATGGACCCAGTACCAATCCCTGCGACACACTACTAGTCACAGATCTCCAGTCAGAGAGACAAGATCAACTTCGCCCACTTAGCCAATGCCGAAGCCAATTTCCTACTTTATCCCGAGCGCCAAGCGACTGAACCTTCTGGACCTGCCTCCCTTGCACAACTTTGTCAAAAGCCTTGCTAAAGTCCATGTAAACAACCTCCACTGCCTTTCCTTCATCAGCCTTCATTTTAATCTCAGGAGAGCTCTATGAGATAGGTTGGACAAGTACAAAGCCATGCTGACTATCCCAGACTCAGGCGGATAAGTCTGTGACTGTTTTCTTTGGAGTGAAGGAGGCTGACAGATAATGTTGAAGAGGTTTACAAAATCACCAGAACCAGGATATATCCTTTCTCCCAAGGTAGGGAAATCTAAAACTACAGGGCGCCAAAGGCAACCCGAGGGTCAAGTTTTTCACACAGATGGTGGCAGGTATGTGGAATGAGTTGCCAGAGGAAGTGGTAAAGACAGGTACAATTACAATGCTTGCAAGACATTTAGACATGTTCTTGGGTAGGAAGATTTGGAGGGACATAGGCCTTGTACAGGCAAGTCAGGTTCAATATGACTGGCATATGTTGTAAAAATTGTTCTTTTGTGGCAGCAGTACAGTGCTGTACATATAAATGAAAAACAATGAAAAACTATAAATTACAATAGTATGGGTATATACATACACACATGAAATATATTTAAATATATCATATATAAATTAAATAATTAGTACAAAAAAGAGAGCAATAAAAATAGTGAGGTAGGGAGATGATGGCATTAGCTCAGGTAGGTGGAATGAATGAGATGGGCCAAAAGGCCTTTTTCCATGATAGATAACCTTATGACTATATGACTCAATGGAAGTTCCTGGATAAGTAACTGATGAGCTGCCTCTGATCACTAGGCCATTTGAGTGTTTTTAATAACATCACAGTATCATACAGAGTGCATCCAATCAACTTCACTGGAACTGGTTACGATTGTGATATCCTGGTTCTGTTTTTATGCTAGCTTGCTTAAGCTCCCCTCCATCCAAAGGGACAAGTCCAAATTCCAGCAACCTGTCAGCTGTAAAATCAATTAGTTGAGCCCCACCATTGTTCCTTTGAGCATTCTCAAGGGAAGATGTTTAGAGCCTCGTATCAATCTACTTCGGACTCTCCAAGTGACAACATCACCTTTGGCAACTGTGCCATGAACAGAATTGACGAGTCTCCAGGTCTGGAAGGACGGCACCAGAGAACAGGATGGATGGTGGCAGACTGTGGGATAGATGATGAAGGTGGGGCAGAGCAGTTGGTGCTTTGGTGTGAATGGCCAGTGTAGGGGTTGGAGTATATGCTGCACACAGACACTAGATTGACGGTGGAAGAGGTCAACATTATCTAGTCTAGTCACTACACGTGCCAGTCTCACAGCTAAACTCTGCGGGAATTATTGCCTGTTACAGCTATATAAGATCTTAGTTAGACCCTACTTGGAGAACTGTGTTCAGTTCTGGTCACCTCACTACAGGAAGGATGTGGATGCTATACAGAGTGCAGAGGAGATTCACAAGGATGTTGCCTGGATTGGGGAGCATGCATTATGAGAATAGGTTGAGTGAACTTGGCCTTTTCTCTTTGGAATGATGGAGGATGAGAGGTGACCTGATAGAGGTGTACAAGACATTGATCGTGTGGATAGTCAGAGGCTTTTTCCCAGGGCTGAAATGGCTAACACAAGGGGGCATAGTTTTAAGGTGCTTGGAAGTAGGTACAAGGGATGTAGGAGCTAAGCTTTTAACACAGAGTAGTGGGTGTGGGGATTGCACTGCCGGTGGCGGTGGTAGCAGCGGATACAATAGGATCTTTTATGAGACTCTTAGATAGGTACATGGAGCTTAGAAAAATAGAGGGCTATAGGGTAGGGAAATTCTGAACAGTCTCTAGAGTAGGTTAAATCATCTGGACAACTTTGCGGGCCAAAGGGCCTGTAATGTGCTATAGATTTCTATTTTGTATGTTCTATGACCCCGGGACTCAATGCAGATTAGAGAGGAGCTAAGGAGGAACAGGGAATCAGGTGTGGAACTGTGGAAGAATGAAAGAAGGGGTTTGTGGAGGGCATGGGGGTGTGAGGGCACACAGTCTGCAGCCTCCTCAGCAGTGAAAGGTGATTCTAACTCTATCCTATCCATCCCACACTAGTGGAGGTTGTGGGGAGCGGCAGCTAGGTTAGTGTATGAACAGGAAACTGCAATAATGGAAACAGCTCATGGCGGAGGGCTGTCCAAACTGCATTGCTAACCTGAAGGAAACGGTCACCAAAGGACCAGCTCCAGCTTTTCATGATCAGCTGCACGTAATTCTTGGATATCCGATCGAACAGTCGGCACTGCACAGAGCTGTGGGTCTGAAAGGGAAGAAGATTCATGAGGACCAATGTTGCAGGACTGGTGACAGAGTATCACTCATCACACTAGTCATCACCTCACAATCACTTGTGGGCACATTTTTTTGTGAGTGGCAGCCCTTGCATTACACTCACCATTCAATGAAAGAGACCATGCACTCTAGGGGAGTGGCAGACCCCACCCCTGCACTCTAGGGGAGTGGCAGACCCCACCCCTGCACTCTAGGGGAGTGGCGGACCCCACCCCTGCTTATCACTCTCAGAGAGCAACGGCCTTACTTACGACTTACTGCCCACTACGCCACCAGCGTTTGGAGCAACAATGAAGGTCTCCATCCCTGGTGGTGTTCAGGGGCTTGCTTCATGCCAGTAGCTTCTTCTCGGTTTTCACTACTGTCAATCATACAAGTCCCGGGTGGAGACTCAGGAATACCGTTGCACTCAGATGTAGAAGGATTCTTCATTGCTGTTTCCGTAACAAATCCGTTTTACCTGAGCTGAACCCCTGAACCTGGAGGACTGGTGGACCACTCTTGGCTTGGCCTCTACCCTTTGACCTGTTTGACGTGGGTGACCCTACCAAGAGCCAAAGCACAAGGCCCTCCTCCAGCCAACATAGCTCTCTGGGTTATTGAGGCATGCAAACCCTCAAACCCCATGACAAGGTTATGGTCCTCTTGGAGGAGAGTGATGGTCTATCTGTGGTTAATCTTGCTTTTCTGAATGTAAACTCGTCCTGTCTATCAGAAATTCCCCAGAAAACACTACCCCAGCACTGACCTTTGTAAATCTGGCAGGAGCAAAGGATATTAGGAATGGTGAGGGTGGAGCACCGAGGGAGGAATAGGTGGCAGAGAAGGAGTGCCGGGGGCGGGGATGGCGCTGGTGCAAACACACCCAGTCCTGAGACACCAAGGAAAGGTCATTTGATTCCAAACAATTTGGTTCCCTGCACATTACAGGATGCCTCTCTGGTGCTTCCCACTCCTTCCTGTCTCCCTTCCCCTGTTCCCAACCGTGATTCCCCTCTCCCTGCCCCCTTCCCACTCTCAGTCCACAACAGAGACCCATATCAGACCCATATCATCACTCATATGTTATGAAATTTGTTTTGCAGCAGCAGTACAGTGCAATACATAAAACAATCTGTGCCCAAGACTTTTGCATTGTACTATATACATTTTGCATTGTACTATATATCACATCAGATGCTCAGGATTTATCCATCTTTAAGCCCACTAATCTTTCTTCCTTTTTATTTGCAACTTGTTCCATAATTTCACTGGCCCTTAAATTCTTCAACAACAGTCAGTGACCATTTTATTAGATACACCTGTATACCTGCCTATAACCATATACAATTACAGCATGGAAACAGGCCACCTCGGCCCTTCTAGTCCGTGCCGAACGCTTACTCTCACTTTTTTTTTGTTAATAATTTTTTTGCCTGTTAATACAAGTATCTAATCAGCCAGTCATGTGGCAGCAACTCAAAGCATAAAAGCAAGAGGTTTTGTTATTGTAGATTTAGTTAAGTATTGTCCAGACCAAACAGCAGAATTGGGAAGAAATGTGATCCAAGTTACTTTGTCTGTGGAATGATTGCTGGTGCTAGATAGGGTGGTTGGAGTATCGCAGAAACTGCTGATCTCCTGGGATTTTCACACACAATATCTGGAGTTTACAGAGAATGGTGTGAAAAACAAAAAAAAAATCCAGTGAGCTTTCTGTGGGTGAAAATGCTTTGTTAATGAGAGAGGTCAGGGGAGAATGGCATGATTGATTCAAGCTGACAGGAAAACGGCAGTAACTGAAATAACCATGCATTACAACAGTGATGTCTAGAAGAGCTTTGATAAACACAGAACACATTGAACCTTGAAGTGGATGGGCTACAGCAGCAGAAGACCACATAAAGCAGAAAGCCACTTTATGAGACCGCTCCTGTGCCTAATAAAGTGGCCACTAAGTGTATACTTGCAGGGTCTAATACTCTTGAAAGTGGGTTCAGATGAAATGCACCCCAGACTCTGAGGAAAATTTGTGGGCTCTCATTACCGTTCCAATGTTTGTTGGCACTACAGGACTGAGAGTTTGCTGATATGAAATCAGTGAAAGAGATTTGGCAGGATTCAGACCAGACTGAAAGTGGTGGCGGGAGGAGGATAATTGTTGGAGTCATCCCGAAGGTTTCAGAAATCCACATTTAGAGGCAGAGGTTACTCAAGGGCATTCAGCACAGAGAAGGTCGAATCTTATGAATAAGTGAATTTTAAAGACGAAACCAGGAGACTCTGTGAGGGTACAACATGATGACACAAAGCAGCATGCTGGTCAAACAGGTAAAAGGATGTGGGGCTCAGAGGAAAGAGGAACAATGGAATAAAATTTGGTGCAGTGGCTAAAGATAATGGGACAATGAGATAATGAGACAAGAGATTCTGCAGATGCTGGAAATCTAGAGCGACACACACAACGCTGGAGGAACTCAGCAGGTCAGGCAGCACCTATGGAAAAGAGTAAACAGTTGACGTTTCAGGCTGAGACCCTTTTAGTCCTGATGAAATGCCTGTCACTTTTTGTACACGCAATCAATGTACATAAGCTATCTTAGATATTTATAGTCACAGTGTTTTTCTAATTATTGAGTTCTTCATCTTATTGTGCTGTATCAGATCTGGAGTAACAATTAATTCGTTCTCTTTCACACTTGTGAACTGAGAATGACATTAAAAACAATCTTGAATCTGTTGCATTGCATCAGAGAAGCAGTACAGTCGGGCCCATGCAGCATTGTGTAAAACCTTCACGGTAACGACAGGCATGTAGTAACTATAGATAGATATAGATAGCTAGAGTGCCTAAGATTTTTACATAGTACTGTTGTAATTTTACGTTTTGTTTTGCACTGTACTGCTCCGCAAAAAAAACCAATTTCATGGTATATGTGAGTGATAATAAATCTGATTCTGATATGGGTCTCTATTGTGGACTGAGAGTGGGAAGGGGGCAGGGAGAGGGGAATCATGGTTGGGAAAAGAGGAAGGGAGCGGGAAGCACCAGAGAGACATTCTGTAATGATCAATAAACTAATTGTTTGGAATGATATGACTTTGCCTGGTGTCTCAGGACTTGGTGTGATGACACCAGCGCCACCCCATCCTCTGGCACCTGCTCAAACGCCCCTCCCACGGTGCTCTACCCTTGCCACTCCCAACATCCTTTGCTCCCACCAGATTGACAAACTTACTCTCTGTTGCATGTTGACAGATACAGTACTGTGCAAAAGTCTTAGGCACCCTAGCTATATATGCACCTTGTGCACCGTACTGCATGGTGAATGGTGTGAGCAGCCTTTAAACCAACCCAACATTCGCTACAGCGCAATCTCACCTTCTGCTCACGCAGGAAAAACCACCAGAAGCTGTCTAGGAGGATGTCCTGCACCACTGTGGAGCTGAGCATCTGCCGAAACTCAGCAATGTAGCCGGTCTGCATTGGAGAGAAGTCGGAGTTAGCCAGAGTGAGTTTAAGAATTAAGCATCTGGGGAGACCAGTCAGGGAATTGGGGCAAGCAGCAAGGAAAGTGCAGGCAAGGGCTAACATTAATGGAAAGCAGAATGCAGTTTTAACCCTCCGCATCTGACAGAAGATGAATAGGAAGGATTAAAATAAAATTCAAGTGTGATATTGCAAGATATCATTTCCTTTCTGAACCCTCGTGATTCCTCGACTGACGCCCACTTCACTTGTCCTGCTTTAAGGGGGCAAATTGAGCTCAATTACATCAGAGCTGGAATTTCAGTCTAGCTTTCACAGTGGCTTCAATCTGGAGCCTAGACCCTGGTCCTAAAACCCAGTTCTGACTCTGACCTGGAACTCTAGCCTGGGTCTGACCAGTGAGTCCATCATGAATCCCAGACATGGTCAGAGCCTCACGAACACCAGTGTCTTTGTTAGCCAGTGATGTTATTGGTGATGCACCATCAATAACTCACTCTGAGACGTAAAGGTGAGATATCGGCTTTTATTGACTGGAAGAAGGAACAAGCAGTGAGTGACCACCATACTACATCCTTGAGACTGAGAGGCCGGGCTCAGGCCTCAGATCGCCTTTATACAGGGGTCTGTGGGAGGAGCCACAGGAGCAGTCAGCAGGGGGCCTGTCCAGACAGGTATACGTAGTTCACCACAATTGGCCCTCTCTCCTGCCACATTTCACATTTGCCTGTGAGTAACTCAGGCAGATTTCTGGGGGAAAGTGGAGCTGAAATCTGAATCCACAAGAGGTGGGGATTATAAGCATCCAGAAGTACCTATGGGAGGGCAAATGGAGGCACAGCCGGAGTAGTTGGAACTGTGGGGTGTGGGAAGTCATTGTGGGTAGCTGCAGGAGGCAATATTAATAGGACCTTTGAGGCATGTAGGAATACAGAGTTGAAGGATTAATGTGGTGAGTACAGGAATTCATGGAGGAAGGTTGTGGAGAAGTGTTGTGGGGCTGTATTTAGATTCATGCCATTCCCTCTCCTCTAGGCCCAAAACCCTCCTAAAGAAACAAAAAACTATAGTCGCTGGAAACCTGAAATAAAGACAGGATACACCCATCAGGGGGAAGCTGATAGGAGAGGACGAAGGCCATGGAAGAAAGAAAAGGGGGGTTCCTCCTTCTCCAGCCTTGTATCTCTTTCACCAAACAACTTCCCAGCTTCACCCCTCCCCCCAGTTTCACCCATCACCTTGTGGTTTCTCCACCCCTCCCTCCACCTTCTTACTCTGACTCCGCATCTTTTTACTCCAGTCCTGATTAAGGGTCTTGGCCTGAAATGTTGACTGTACTCTGTTCCATAGACGCTGCCTGGCCTGCTGAGTTCCTCCAGCATTTTGTGTGTTGCTCGGATTTCCATCGGCTGCAGATTTTCTCGTTTGTTCTTTCAATCTCTCCATCTTTGTTCCCTCCTTTAACATATCTTTCAAACATACAGCAGCTTTAACTAATCTAAATAATCTGGAACACTAACTTTGGAGATATGTTGGAGAGAATGGGAATAGCTTGAAACTTCACTAAGGATATTAGAAGGGGCGGAGAGTTTGGGCTTGATCTCCTCAGAGAATAAAACATTAAAGGGGAGATATACTGGAGACTTTAAAAAACATTAATGTATTGGTAGATTCTATACAGACAGGCTATTCAAACTTCAAATTATATTTATTATCTAAGTACACAGTCACCATATACAAACCTGAGATTCATTTTCTTGCAGGTATACTCAATAAATTCATAGAATAATAACCATAAGAGAATCAATGAAAGACCTCACCAACTTGGGTGTTCAAATTGTGTGTAAAATACACCAAACTGTGCAAATACAAGAATGAAATAATAATAATTGATAAATAAGCAATAAATATCGAGAAAATGAGATGAAGAGTCCTTGAAAGTGAGTCCATTGGTTGTGGGAATATTTTAATCACTGGTTAAGTGAAGTTGAGTGAAGTTATCACCTTTGCTTCAAGACCCTGATGGTTGAGGGGTAATAACTGTTTTTGAACCTGGTGGTGCGAGTCCTGAGGCTCCTGGACCTTCTTCAGCAGGGAGAAGAGAGCATGTCCTTGGTGGTGGGGGTCCCTGATGATGGATGCTGCTTTCCTGCGACAGTTTCGTGTGGATGTGCTCAGTGGTGAGGAGGCTTTATATGTGATGGACAGGGCTGTATCCACTACTTTGATAACTAGAAGACACACATCTTCACATGATTTTCTCATTCACACTCTTAGGCGTGTCCATCTGATGCTGGATACCAATGTCTCCACATCTCACTGCTGCTTAAATCCTCCACTACAACCTTCAGTCTCAAGTTCTTCAACATGACCTTTCCAATGTTAACCAGTTCAATTGTCTAGACTCTAGTACATCTCCCCTTGATGCTTTGGAGATCACCCCCAACCTTGCAAGCTCTCCATAACCCTGACCTCTATTTTCCATACCGAAATTTCAGTCTATCCCCACACTCTCTCTTTTTAAGGCCTAGCATCCTTCCCAAAATTGGTGTTCATGTTCAATTGAACAGTCCCTGATTAAATCTGACTCACTATTGTCCTTGGTACCCCTCCCTTTACTCTCCTTTGTTCTGTGCCAGCTCTCCAATTATACTTTTGAGTTCATTCTTCCGGTTAATCAGTACAATAGAGAGATAAATGGAAATTGGGCCTTCAGCCCATTGAGTCCATGGTTACCATCAACCATACAGTTTCATTAATCCTACATTGAAACCATTTTTTTCCACCCTATATTCCCCCAAACTTCTCCAGATTCTACCATTTACTTACATACGGTGTGGCCAATTAACCCACCAAGCCACGTCTTTGGGTGGGAGGAATCTGGATCACTCAGGATAAACTCATGAGGTCACAGGAAAAAGAGGCAAACTCCATTCGTGCAGTACAAGACTACTTCAGACAGTTCACAAAACAATTTATTTCATTTTTTTATGTCTGCTTTTACTTCCAAATGCGGTTACACTGCTCTTGGAGCCTGTGATCTACATTTTGATAGTGTGTTATCAGGCTTTCTGTCTCTGAGCAAACTCGGGAAGGTTTCAAGCAAAGTGAGCGGCCTCGAGGCCAAGAAGCCTGCAGAGGAGGGCGTGTGAGCCCATCATCGGCACCATTTCTCGCTGATCTCAGCATCGAGGGTGAGAGTGGAAGGCGGGTGTGTATTCAGCGCCATCTACCTGCGTTCGAATGGTTTTTTTCTCTCTCTCTCTCTTGCTCGCTCGCTGCTCCTGCAGGAAGTTGTCTGCGTTTGTCTGGTCTCTCTGGCCCTCTCATCCGCTGCTCTCGGAGGAAGCTGCCCGTGTTCAAATGGTTTCTCTCTCCCTCTCGGCAGGGGGCAAGTGCTGGAGTCTGGGTCCTGGGCAAGTTTTAACAGATGCATTTGTGGACTGGACTCTGTAGTTCATGTTATGATGTGTTTCTGGTTTCTGGTCACTCCTTTATAGTTGCTTTTTTGCGTGGTTTTGATTAGGGTGGCTTGAAGCTAATGAATGATACAGCACTAGATTGAACCGAACTGAACTAAACTGAATATGTCTGGACTCTTTTGATGACTTTGTGGTTTGGTGTTTTGTATTCTGTGTTTTTCGCTCATTTTTTTGCTATTTGCGTGTGGGGGCTTTTCATATTTTTTCTTTGAATGGATCCCGTGATTTTCTTTGTTTGGTGGCTGTCTGTAGGAAGGCAAATCTCAAGGTTGTATACTGCATCCATACTTTGATAATAAATGTACTTTGAACCTTTGAACCCAAGGTCAGTATTGAACCTGAGTCTCTGGTCCTGTGAGGCAAAAGCACTACTAGTTGTGGACACAGTGTTGCCCCACAATCCTCCTTCTTCACTGCAGGAGGGTAGAGCCCTCAAATCCACGCTCTCTCACTAAACTTCAATGCCTTGCCTCAACTTTCACATGTTAATCAACCCAATTACAATGGGAACCTGGTTCAGACCCATGCAGACCAGAATGCATGTGAGCTGATTGAGGAGGAATTGTTGAGTGAGATAACAACTGACCTGTTTCTTCAAATGACCACGAGCTTTCAGCACATTATCCAGGATCTGGTCCAGTGAAGTCTCATTGGGCAAGGGGGTGGGCTGCAATGCGCTGAACCCTGGGTAATGTTGAAGTTCCAGCAATTTGGGCTTCTCATCTGAATGCTGAAATGAGGGAGAATCAACAGTTAAAGCAGATACAGACAATAGAGGCCTCTGGTGCCTGTTAGGGAATTGTCAGATATAGGTCATTACAAATAAGAACCAAGCAGTTTTCTAAAATCAGCCACTGAAATGTTAAGAAAAAACAACAAAAGATTTTGAACTGAAAAGGCACCTACAAAACACAGGCTGCTTGCCCTTTGCAATGCTCTAGCTGCTCAAGATAAGGTTTGAAAGTGAAGTGACCATGAGCCATCTTTGTCTGCAGCAGCCAAACATAAGACAATGGGGCTGTGTTAATCGGCCTGCATTCAACAAGGCACCCCTAGCTAAATTAGTTTGCATTCATCTTCCAGTGATCGAAAAGGGATGCCAGACCAGAGTACATTTTGTCCCTTTGCATATCAAACATGGTCATAGGTATATTTGATCTATCAATAATTGGAATATAACCTTGACATATGGGTTCTCTGTCCTCAGAAGCTTTTATATCGTCTGTGTGATTTAGCTTATTCCAGCAAAATTGTTTGAACCTCCTTAGGTACCATGTCAGTTATAACATGCTCCCACTGTAAATATGTAATTCAATGTAACAAAATATTAAAGTAAACAATGTCATTGTATTGCGTCACCGACTGTTAGCATTTATTTTAATAGATAAAAACCTGATGAATTTTGAGTTTGGGAGTCTCTAATAAAAGGGTTTACAAGAGAATGTCTGCTTTGAGTGATGAATAGACTTTCATATCCATTTGGTCACGGACACAACAGTGTCATTAGTGATATAATTGGTGACATTCTTCAACCCGTATTGAGGGAAAGGTCAGAGAACACGAGAAAAGGTCAGTGGATGTGGAGGAAGTTATGGGAATGCTGATAGAATGCAAAGCGATCATGTTTTTAGAACATAAGGGTGTTGTATTTGTTACACTAGCACTCAGATGAACTTTCTTGATAACCCTTCATGTACTGTATGCCAGCTCCTCTCATTGGGGAGCGGCTAACTGAGTGGCGTAGGAATAACATCATTAATTACCACTACACCTCCCCTTCTTGAAAAAAAGAAAAACTAGGTATGTACCTCTTGTCTATAGAACTGCTTTGAAATTGTAGTCACTGAAGTTGAGCAATTCAGTTCACTTTACTCAGAGCCTGCAGCTTATGCTTCTTACACAAACATGAAAAATTGCCAACATTATAACCATCTTTCTCTTTGTTTTTAATGGTCTCTTTTTTTCCTCCTATTCCATTCAGTTATTTTTAAAGAACAGTCTCGTTTTGTGAAATGTTTTCTGCATGACAGCCCTCTTTAAAAAGCACTAAATCTAATGGGAGTCAGGGTAGACTACCTGAACACCCCAGCAAAGTGAGATGATTATTTTTCTCCCTTGGTCACTTGCTCTAAGCTACTAGGCTGTGGAGTATATCACTGTGGTGGGACAGATAAGCAACCCGATCTGGTATAGGTTCTGGAAGCGTTAAGAGTGGATTGGATGGATATCCTTGTACAGGTACGTCCATCCAGGTCAATGATCCTTGTCATAAGGACCAGGCCTCTCTATTTCTTTCTCTACCTTTCATGGATTTTGAAGGCACACTAGCACAGGCCTGTTCCACCTGATTTCACTTTGTGATGATCACAAACGATCATGGTGTACACTGCCGGACTATTGTTCCTTTGGTGAGTTGGTCTGAAACCCGAAATATCTTTACCACTCCTGGGGCTGTGACAAAGATTTTGCTTTGTGTCTGTGATCATGAATGCGCTTTGCTTTCTCATGCTGTGTTGTCTCAAAGTTTCTCACTTTGTCGAAGTCTGGTAAGTGAGGTTGGAGAAGGGAAGAAAGAATAGGCAGGCTTGTTCTCAGTCTCCAGCCTATTGACAGCTCTGCTCATTCGCAAAAGGTGTGGAGCAATAAGCTAGCAGTGCTTTGTATGGGTCTTTTGACTTCAGTGGCCGACTTGTGACAGTTTACAGTGCTCTTTCCATTTCTCCATTTGCTTGTGGGTACTGTGGACTGCTTGTCTGGTGTTTGAATTCTGAGCAGCTGAATTGTGGACCTGCCAAAGGATCTTGGCCCGAAACGTCAACTGTACTTTGTTCCATAGATGCTGCCTGGCCTGCTGAGTTCCTCCAGCATTTTGTGCGTGTTTTTCAGATTTCCAGCATCTGCAGACTTTCTTGTTTGTGAATCGTGGACCGTTGTCTGACACAAGTGTCTCTGGTATTCCATGGTGAGTGAATACAGCTTTCAGGTGCTGCACAACTGTTGCTGAGGATGTAGAGGACAAATTGGACACCTCAACATTCTGTAAGAATGAGAAAGTATTTGTCTGTTTTCAGCTGGAAAGTGTCCATGTCTGCAATTTGCCATGGAAGGGCTGGGAATTCTGTGGGACAGAGAGGTTCAGCATGATTCTTGTGCAGATTTCAGCATGCGTCACATAGCTCCCAGCTGTGTGCTCAGACCAGGCCACTACACGGATTGTCTTATTCTTAGGTGACTTTTCAATGCCTTGATGTCCTTGGTGGATTTGACTGATGATTTTGGTGTGCATAGAAACAGGAATGATGAGTCCGGAGCCCTTTAGCAGCAAACCATCACAAATAGTGAGTGTGTCTCTTTCAAGCCAGTAAGGTCCGAGTTTGTGAGCTCCTTTTGTAACAGCTGGCCATCCATGCTCACAGTATTGCTGCAGATTTGGTCCTTTTTCAACTCAGTGTGAATTTTGTCCAGTTTACTCTGTGATGCAGGAAAGCTTTCATGTACCTGAGCTACATAGGTGTTGTTATCATCCACAAGGGCGGGGTCAGCTTCCATCCATTCACTTTTGCATGGCATCCTCGATAGAGTGTCTGGTGTTGTCAAAGAATTGCTGGGGACACGTTTAAGGTAATAACAGTATCACATAAGCCTTATTCTGAATCTTTGCAGACGTGAAGGTAAGTCTTTCAAATGTTTCGAACTGAGGGGGCTGACAAGTGGCTTGTGGTCTGTTTCAAGTCGGAATTTAGTGCCAATTAAGCAGCAGTTGAAATTTTCACAAGTCCATACGAGAGCCAGCATCTCCTTTTCGACTTGGGCATAACGTAGGAGTCAGTGCTCTTGGTGCATATGCCATCGGTTTCCATCCATCACTGCAGTTTGTATGACACTCCCTCTAGGCCAAAGGAAGAGGCATCAGCTGAGACCTTGGTTGCTTTGGTTGATCAAAGATTGAAAATGTTGGTGGAGAGATAAGCTCTGCTTTAATTGATGAGGATGACTTCTGCTGTGGTGTATCCCAAGTGCAAACATTTCTCTGAAAGAGGAGGTCTCACAGTGGTTTTGTTTTCTCTGCCAAATCTGGAATGAACTTTCCCAGCTGGTTTACCATACCAAGGAAGTAGTTCCACGTTCTGAACTCCAGCCACTTCGTCTGATTCTGGTTGCATTCCCTGAGTTCAGTTGGTGACTGAAGAAGTTCACCTCCAACTTTGCAAATTTACATATTTATTTTTTGGTTCAGGGTGATTCCAGCCTGTTTCTGTTTCTCTAAGGTAGCAACCAGTCTTTGGCCCTGTTCCTCACTTGAGCCTCCGAAGATGAGTTGATCATCCATGTGGCAAACTGCTCCTTCCAGTCTCTCCAAACTTTGGTTCATCCCCATCTGAAAGAGTTCAGTGGCTGATGAGATGCCTGAAGGGAGTCTTTTGAAGGCATAGAGTCAACAATATAGTGTGAGAAAGGTTGTCAACTTCTGAGCTAAATGGATTTGCCAGAACCCTGAGTTTGCATCTAGTTTGGTGAAGAACTTTGCTCCACCTGGCATACCCAATGTGTGCTCAACAGAGGGCTCAACTTCTCCCTGTATTATTCAATTTTGTTAGATCAAAATTGATGACACAAAGGTTGGGGGTGTTGTGGATAGTGTGGAGGGCTGTCAGAAGTTACAGCAGGGCATTGATGGGATGCAAAACTGGGCTGAGAAGTGGCAGATGGAGTTCAACCCAGATAAGTGTGAAGTGGTTCATTTTGGTGGGTCAAATATGATGGCAGAATATAGTATTACTGGTTAGACTCTTGGCAGTGTGGAGGATCAGAGGGATCTTGGGGTCCGAGTCCATAGTACGCTCAAAGCAGCTGCTCAGGTTGACTCTGTGTTTAAGAAGACATACAGTGCATTGGCCTTCATCAATCATGGAATTGAATTTCGGAGCCAAGAGGTAATGTTGCAGCTATATAGGACCCTGGTCAGACCCCACTTGGAAAACTGTGCTCAGTTCTGGTCGCCTCACTACAGGAAGGATGTGGAAGCCATAGAAAGGGTGCAGAGGAGACTTACAAGGATGTTGCCTGGACTGGGGAGCATGCCTTACGAGAACAGGTTGAGTGAACTCGGCCTTTTCTCCCTGGAGTGACAGAGGATGAGAGGTGACCTGATAGAGGTGTATAAGATGATGAGAAGCATTGATCATGTGGATAGTCAGAGGCTTTTTCCCCAGGGCTAAATATGTTGCCACAAGAGGGCACAGATTTAAGGTGCTTGGGAGCAGATACAGAGGTGTCAGGGGTAAGTTTTTTTACGCAGAGAGTGGTGAGTGCGTGGAATGGGCTGCCGGCAAATGTGGTGGAGGCGGATACGATAGGGTCTTTTAAGAGATTTTTGGATAGGTACACGGAGCTTAGAAAAATAGAGGGGTATAGGTAACCCTAGTAATTTCTAAGGTGGGGACATGTTCGGTACAACTTTGTGGGCCGAAGGGCCTGTATTGTGCTGTAGGTTTGCTATGCTTCTATGTTTCCAACACAGGTCCTCACTATGCCATCTGGCTTGGGAACAGGATTAATCCCCACACACGGTCAGTAGGTCCATTCACTCTGGTTATGATGCCAAGCGCCTCCATTCTCTCAAGTCCAGCTTTGACTTTGTTCGTCAAAGGGACTGGTATACACTACGCTGTGGTCAGAGAGTAGGGTGTCACTCCTGGCCTCAGTTGGAGAAGGTACTCTTCCTTTAGTACCCCCAGGCCTGTGGACAAAACATTCTCCTGTCGCTAAACATTCTTTAGCAAATCCAAACTTGCAATGAACTTCTCGGTGGCATGTCAACCCAGCAGTGGTGAGAAAAGATTCTGAACAATATAGATTCCACTTTTACCTGTTTCTCATTTTTCCGGATGGAAGTCGTGAACATTCCTTCCACACTGAGTTTATGTTTCCCTGGCCCCGTGAGCACTTTCTTCGTTGGGCTTGTGTAATACCTGTTCTCTTCACTAGTTTTGCTGGGCAGAGCTCTTTGATATGGAACGGAGACTTGCCACATCTCCTGCGGTTGGAGATTTTACCTGCTCATTGCTTTGCTTGTTTTGTTTGAGTTGAGCTCTACTGTCACCTCTTTCCGTAGTCATTCTGACTGTATCCTGTTTCGACCTTTCTCGTTTTACCTCAGTATTGTTTCAGTGACTGAATGCTGCCTGATGCTTACAGATATTCTCACTCTGCCTGACCATAGACATGATTTAGAGGCTTCTGTGCCTCAATGACCCAGAGAACTATGTTGTCTGGAGTCAGGGGTTTGTGCTTTGGCTTTTGGTAAGGTTACATATGCCAGACAAGTCAAAGGGCAGAAGACAGACTAAGTTGACCCAGCAACAAGAAGCTACTTGCATGATGAAGGAAGCCCTGAACACCACCACAAATGGAGGACTTTCATTGCTGCCCTGAATGCCAACGTAAGGAAGCGGAATGTTTTGCAGAAGTACTTAGTTAGAGGGGAATTACTGGTAGCCACGCTTCTTAAAATAAATTGTAATTTTTGGTCAGATTTGTTCTAATGTTTTGAAATGTAAGCAAATCTGGTGAAAACATACCGACCTTGCTCTTTGTCTTTTTCTCTTCTTGAACCTCAAGAAAATCCTGCACAGTTTCTGGGGAAAAAATATAGAAAGGGCAATATTGGTTCCTGCTGTGAAAAAGCCTCACATCCCACTCCAATGCAATGAACAAGAATACAGTCCCTGATTCACTACGGCTGAACTGATCACTAACCTCATGCGCAATCCCTCTAAACTCTGATGACTATAGGCCTTGCACGTACTTACGGACTCCATCTCTACACTGCTGAGGTAGAGAATTCCAAGGATTCACAATCCTCAGAGTAACGGTTACCTCAGTCTTACGAAGAACCTGCTGATGCTGAAATCCAGGACAAAAACAGAACATTGGAGGAACCTGGCAGGTCAAGCAGCATCTGTGGAGGCAAAACTTGTATGTTGCAATTTCTAAGGACTAAGGGGGAAAAGGGAAGATTCAATACCTCCTCAGTTCAGAGGAAATTAGGAATGGGCAATAAATGTTAGTATTGCCAGTAATGCCCACACTTCGTCTACAATAAGCTTTTAAAAATGCATTTGAGGGCAAGAAGAACACAGTAAATAGTTGGGTAAAGTGTGGAGATACATGAAGGAGCACAGACCCCTATCCACAGCAAGACGGTTAAAGAGGATGGGTTGTACCTGAACTGGAACTACTCCAATATCCTGGAGACAGGGACTGCAGATGCTGGAATATGAAGCAACAAACAATCCACAGGTCAAGGAGAGGAACTGTCAATGTTTCGGGTTGAAACCCTGCTTCAGGACTGAGAGTGGAAAGGCAAGGTGGCCAGTATAGAGAAGGGAAGTGGTGAGAAAGGAATATGAGATGATTGGTAGACTGGGAAAAGGTGTAGATTGGGGTACTGACCACACTTGTTTAGCACCAGCCTTAGATTGATTCTTTTATTTGACATGTTGGTTAGTCTTGTGTTTGGGTTGAGTGGTTCTCCAATCTTGGCAATCCATTTGCAAACATTTCATCACCATACAAGGAAACATCATCAGTATGCTGCTTATTTGTGGTTTGTCCTCTGAATGCTTGTCCTTTATATACTTATCAATCAGTTGATTGGTTATCATTATGGAAACTCAATTATGATGTAGGAAGGGGGTCTCATCACTGATTGGTTGCACAGCAGACTCTGTGCATTGTGGTCTGGAAATTTGCCTGCATTGGCTCACAAATAAGATCAAGGTCTACCTGTCGCTTAACATAATTGTTTGTGGAAGACCATCCTTCTATGAATTTTCTTGTGTGCCATGTGTTTGCATGCGCCATGACTTTTTCTGACGCCCTGTCAAATTGTGCCCCTCTCGATCTTCATGGGTAGAGACTCGGGAGAGTTGGTCATGACGCTTCACAGCCAGTTACTGCTCATGGATCCTTATGGCTAATATCATAGCATGCATACTGTCAGAAAATGCAAACAAGTTTCTGCTTGTGGCAGCCAAAATGAAAAGCATTGAATAGAGTTGAAAATTGTGCAATCCCTTTTCTGACTTTATAATGCAAAAAGGGTTATTTATAAAGCAGCTGAAAACCACTGGGGCCAAGGACACTGTTCTGAGGAACTCCTGTAGTGATGTCCTCAGGCTGGGATGACCAGGCTCCTGAAAGTACAACCGCCTTCCTGTGTGCAAGGGGCATTTCCCACCATTGGAACATTTCCCCCTTGATGCCCATTAACTTTAGTTTCACCAGGGCACCTTGATGCCACACTCAGTCAAATGCATCTTTGGTGTAAAGAGCAGATACTCTCACCTCACCTCCGGTCCAGAAATGCAAAGAGGTGTGGAGGCAAGTGGACGTGGATAACGATTCCAAAGGGACTTGACGTGGGGAGACACTGTTTCTTTTGGCTGGTTGGTCAGGAACAAGGAGGCATGGTCCCAGCAGAAGTGGTGAGCCTTTCAGGGTTGAAGAGAAGCTCCTTCACAGTGAATTGCAGGTTAAGGGCATGGATGATCAATTTTTGACCCAAAGGTAGGGAATCAGAGAACGAGAAAGAGCAAGATACAATCCACGTATTGAATCGTAAGGCCGGCTTGCTGCCTTATTTCTATTTTGGATTTGTTTAAAAGCAACGCCAACTTTACTGAGACAAAGATAACTGGAGCAATGAGAGTGACCTAGTCACCATAACCTGCGCTGACATGTAACTTAGTAGTGCCAGTGGTATAATAACTAGTATTAATTACACAGCAGCTATAATTAGTACCTGCACTTCAGACACTGCAGTCACGGTCCACATCAACACAATTGATGGCTAGTGTTGAATTAGTGTCTAAATTGTTATTTTTCTTTGTGCTTGTTTATATGCTTGCATAATCACCTGCTTCCCTGTAAATATTCAGTGGATTTTCAGTATAGTCGCTCTGTATGTCTGATGTTTGTGAGCCAAGGATGTCAAGGGAGTGTAAATGAAAACTGTCCTTGTCTCAGAATCAGAATCAGAGGCAGGTTTAACATCGCTGGTATATGTTGTGAGATTTGTTGTTTTATGGCAGCAGGACAATGCAATACATTATAATAAAACTGTGAATTACAGCACATTCAGTATATGTATAAAGTAGTTGAATTGAATAAGTAGTACAAAAAAGTAGTGGGGTAGGCTCATTGATGGCAGAGGGGAAGAAGCTATTCCTGAATCATTGAGTGGATGCCTTCAGGCTTCTGTGCCTCCTGGTAGTAATGAGAAGGGGGCACCTCTTGGGTGATGGGAATCTTTAACGATGAATGCTATCTTTTTGAGGCATCGCTCCTTGAAAATGTCCTGGATGCTATGGAGGCGAGTGCTTCTGATGGAGCTGACTGAGTTCACAACTTCCTGCAGCTTCTTTCAATCCTGTGTGGTAGCCCCCACCTCCCATCCCACAGAATGATGCAGCCAATTAGAATGCTCTCCACTCTGTAGAAACTTGCAAGTGACTTTGGCGAGATACCAAATGTTCTTAAACTCCTAATGAAATATAGCTGTTGTCATGCCTTCTTTATAGTTGCATCGTTGGTCACAGGCTGTTCTTATCAGAGAATTCCCTTACCTGTCCAGATTGAACATGACGCAGGTTCTTGGTGGCAGCTAGTCAGAGTTACCTGCTGCTGTGATTTACTGTTGTTAGGGAGTGAGTTGGTTACAGTTTGGATTAGTTACCTGCTGCTGTACTTTTGTTTTCAAAACAGCTGTAACCACAGCAATCGCGCCTTGCCTCAGCTTCCAAAGAACCTTCAGGACAATATCATCTCCAGATCAAACATTAGTCACATGGTAACTTGTCAGTTCCAGAACTATTAAAATATTTATGGCTGAATTTACTGATTTATGATCACGCCCAGCACACAGGATCTATTGAAGGCTCCTTTGCTCAGTGATTACTTTGCCATTTCCTGGTCATACTTACTTTCTGGCCGTATCCTGGGTGGAAATGCACCGTCTCTGGCCCGTGTCTCAACCAACTGCAGAGATGAAAGATACACACTGTTACAGAGAAGTGTAACCTGGGCAGTTGCTTATTTGCTGTGTGTTTTGACTGTGCTCATGCACATTGTCACTTCATCTGACTAACCTAGATGGAGACTCGACTGTAGACTCAGCCAACTCCATCACGGACACTAGCCTCCCCAGCATCGACAAGATCTTCAAAAGTCCATGCCTCAAAACAGCAGCATTCATAATTAAAGACCCACACATCGCCCAGGATATACCCTCTTCCTATTGCTACATTAAGGAGGTGCTACAGAAGCCTGAAGACACACACTCAATGTTTCAAGAACAGTTTCTTCTCCTCCACCATCGGATTTCTGAATGGACAATAAACCCATGTACATTACCTCACTACTTATTTAATTTAGTTTTAATATGTATTTCTTACTGTAATTTATGGCTTATTTTATTATTATGTTTTGCAATGTACTGCTGGTGCAAAACTACAAATTTCATGAATATGCCAGTAATATTGAATATATCTGAGCTAGTCACTCTTGCTTCTGAGGGCACATATTCAGTCACAAAATAGCAACTAAAATTTGATTTTATATCACAGCTTTCATGTTACAAAATGGCTCATGGTATTTCACAACATGGTCATCAAGTAAAATTTGATACCATTCAAGGAGATCTAACGACAGGCAAACAAATGCCGAGTCAAAGAAGCATGCTTTGAGGAACATCTTAACGGGGAAAAGGGAGGTTGAGAACCAGAATTCCAGAGTTTCAACTTTCGTAGCTCTACTTCACATGCGGTACTAGTGGGCTAAAGGCAATCATTGATGTCTATGAATTCACAGTAGAAGCAGTGAGGATTTCTCAGAGATGAATGACTGCTTACTGAGATAAGGTTGGAGGGTTTAAAAACTGAGGTGTTGCTAGACTCGGAGTCAACACAGTTGGGGCAGCACTGCTGACGATCTATACCAGTCACTTACATGTGGAGAGCACGTCGGATATATCCAAGCTTACTGATGATAAGAAGCCGGTGGCAGAGTGGATTGGGCAAAGGATGGAGATGCAGGTTAAGTGAAGGGGCTAGAACAGATGGATTATTGTGTAAAATCATCGATTTTGGTTGAAAAAGAACCAGAAATGTGGAGTGTTTTAGAAATGGTGATAATTTGAAAAGTGTTGATATTCAGATGGACCTGGGTATCCTTGCACACAAATATATGGTTAAAGCAAGCAATTAATGGACTGGGTTAATAGTCACTAGGAGGAAAACTGATTAATCAGAGAAAGCCAGCACAAATTCAAAAATTCAAAGATTCAAATTTAAGGAATAATTGTCTTTAACCACTTTGTTAGAATTTATTTTTATAATTAAAGTTGGTTAGAGTAATATAATCAATGCATGTATGTGGGCTTCCCAAAATGTTTTTGATAAGGTGTCACGTTTTGAGTCCTGGGTGTAAAGTGAAGATCAGAAATAAAATGACACGAAGCCATTTTTTTTCCCTCACAGCACATGGTTACAATATGGAATTTACTGCCTTTAGATGCCGTGGAGACAGGTTCTGTTGTGGCATCCAAGAGGGAATTGGACAAATATCGGGGAAAAATATTAAAAGGCTATCGAGAAAGGACTGGGCTGGAGATGTGCTGTTTGTGATCCAGTGCAAACATCATCAGCCCAGTGGACTTCTGTCCTCTAATCGTTCTGTGATACTATAATTAGGAAATCAAACTGTATGTTAACCTTTACTGCAAAAGGCTTTGAATAGAGCATTGTGCAGGTCTCTGGGGAAAATGCACCTGGAATATTGTGCACCAAATTAGTTTCTCTACACAAGGAAGGCTATATGGTGCTAGAGAGCAAACGCAACGAAAGTTTATCAGATTGATTTCTGGAATGGGGGCTTGTCCCTTGAGGAGAGAATAAACAGAATGGGCATACTGTATAGTCTCTTGAATATAGAATTACAGATGATCTTACTGAAACATACAATATTCTTTAGGGGCTTGAGGGTGTTGATCTAGGGACCCCTTTGTCAAAATCAGAAGCTGGCTATGCACAACAAACATTAGCAGGAACTTTTTATCCCAAGGATAGTGTTTTTTTGGGGTGGCAGGATGGAGATACATCTCTACCAAAGGAGGTGTAAGGCACTCCTTCCCTCCACGAGCCTACAGGTCGCCCTTGGACAAGGTGGAACATCTGTGTAGCCCTCCGATCAGGGTCACATGAGCAGGTAGTGATGGCCGTACGAGCAGCCGGTGCAGATCACAAGACCTGATTATGCAACCACTGACGCCAGGCAGACAAACTGAAGAGAATTGATCATGGCTGGGGTCACCCGTCATGTAAAGATGCAGCCCAGAAGGTGGCAATGGCAAACTATTTCTGCAGAAAAAATTGCCATGAACAAGGACAGTCATGGAAAGACTATGATCACCTACATCATACAACACAGCACATAACTTATGAGTGTGTCTTTGAGAATTATATCCTAAGTGGGCCATAGTGGCTCCCCACCAGAATTATTTAAGAAAATGATCAGAAGATCTTTAAATATTAGAAAGGTCCAGCATTATGGGGTGAGTGCTGGAAAGAGCCAATGAGGAGCATCCACGCTCATAGTGAATGGTGGAGCAGCCATCTCCTGTTTCTATTCCTCAAGCTCTTATGAGAGAAGTCAGGAGAACTTTGTGTGAGTTTGGATACAGCTAGCTAGTTTGGATTGAACAAATTTACAGCGAGGTCAACTGTGGGAAGACGAATCTTGAGAGTTTGATCATACTTCGATCATAAATGAACTTTGAATCTTTTGACTTCGAGACAGTGTCCATTGGAACAAGCAAAAGTCACTGGAAGTAAAAAGTTGCAGCCGAAGGTGGTTGTTGCAGCTTCAGCCTAACTAGAGAGTATTGGTAATGGACAGAACACAATGATGAGAGCTCAGCTCTGGGTCAAAGGGGACACCAATGCTCCCAACTGGCAGACTCAGACAAGACAGTAATACCATAGTTAGTACCTCATCACATAGTCACTTACGATTGACTTAACACAAGATTAAACTTAGATTGGGAGACCACTTTGACGAGTACCTACGCTCCGTCTGCCAGAGAAAGCAGGATCTCCTGGTAGCCACCCATTTAACTTTACTTCCCATTCCCATTCTGATATGTGAGTCTATGTCCTCCTCTACTGTTGCAATGAAGCCACACTCAGGTTGGAGGATGATGCACCATCAATAACTCTCTGAGACGTGAGGCGAGATATTGGCTTTTATTGACTGGAAGAAAGAACAAGCAGCAATTGACCACCACGCTACATCCTGGAGACTCAGGCCCCAATCGCCTTTATACCGGGGTCTGTGGGAGGAGCCACGGTCAGTGGGAGGGGGGGGGCGTGTCCAGACAGGGTTATGTAGTTCACCACACGGGAGCAACACCTTAGATTCCATCCGGATAGGCTCCAATCTGATGGCATGAACATCGATTTATCTAACTTCAGGAAATTGCACTCCCCCACTCATTCACCATTCCCCATTCCTGTCTCCCTCTCTCACTTTATCTCCTTCTCTGCCCATCATCTCCCTCTGGTGCTCCTCCTTCTTCCTCTTCTTCCATGGTCTTCTATCTTCTATCAGATCCCCCTTCTCCAGCCTTTTATCTCTTTCAACAATCAATTTCCCAGCTTTCTACTACCTATCACCTACCACCTTGTACTTCTTCCTCCCCTCCCCCCACCTTCTCACTCTGCCCTCTTTCTACACGGTCCCTATGAAGGGTCTCAGCCTGAAATGTTGCCTGTTTACACTTTTCTATAGACGCTGCCTGGCCTGCTGAGTTCCTCCAGCGTTTTGTGTGTGTCGTTGTGATTGACACATCCTGTCAATTACAGCAGAGACCAAAAGTGCCACCCACAGCCCCCAAACTGGCACCACACCACCCTGTCCTCACTCCTCCACCCACTCTTCCCATTACCCCACACCTCCTACACCCGATTCCCACTTACTCCGTACCCCCACACCACCTCCACCTAAACTGATCCCCTCCAAACTGCCACGGGCACCCCTCCCCACCCGAGGAGGTCACCGGGCCAGGAGCGTCTGACTCACCAGAGCAGCAGGATGTGCCAGGAACGTTCCGCTCAAATGCTGCAGCTTCTCATTCACCTGGTTAATGGAGCCAATCACAAAAGCTGAATGAGTTAAGTCAAAGAATTTGGCGAGGTTTGATGCAAATTTTTCAGTGTCAGTCTGGCAAGTCTCTCTCTGCCTGCCGAACACGTCATCACGTTATACTGGCTGTCTACACTCTACTCTGCCAGTCCAGGTGAAGGGTCCAGACCTGAACTATTGACTGTCCATTTCTCCACAGATGCTGCATGATTCGCCGAGTTCCTCTGGCTTTTTCCCTGTTGCTCCACATTCTAGTAACTGCAGTCTCTTGTGTCTCCAGCCTACTAAGATACAGTTCTTTGGGATGTGGGTGGAGACCAGAGTACGCAGAGAGGTGTAAACTCTGTACAGAGAGCATCGGAGGTCAGGATTGAACAGGGGTCAACGGAGCTGTAATATAGCAGCTCGAAGTAGTCGGGTTGCTGTGCCTGTACCTGTTCAGAGCTGAACCAGAACTTAAAGTCGTACAGCACAGGTACAGGCCCTTTGGCATACCATGTCCATAGTGATCATAATTTGCCAGCCAGTTACCTTCTAGGCTTTGACAAATCAAATGCTTGCTTAGCTACTTAAATGTTGTAGCAGTCTCCCCCTCCACACCTCTTTCAGGCAAAACATTCCACATTACAACCATTCTCCTTTCAAATGATTCTCCTCTAATAACCCATACCTCAAAAACTATGCCCTTGAGTTTTAGACTACTTGAAAGTTTCTTAATTACAACCTTATCTACACTTTTCAAAATTTTGCATACATTTATCATGTACTCAACAACCAAACGACCTCCTCTTCACGGACACAAACCCAGCCTTTCCAGTCTCCACTTACTTCTGAAACCCTCTCCTCAGGCAAAACTTTATGGTAAAGCATTATGGACAATCCTTCTCACCCCCTCCATGACGTACTGGATGAAAGACAAGCACCTTGAGATCCTTTCTCCCTGTGACTGTAAGACTCTACAACTCCTCCTCCTTAAGTATATGGCTTCATTGCACATTGGTATTTTGCACTATAACTTTTTAATGCACATTTTGTATTTTTTTCATACCTCAATGTTTACATTTTGTATTTTAAAGTATATATTTCTAACTGAGGAACCTTGCAACAGTAACTTCCTTCAGGATAAATAAAGTTTTATCTTATCTTACATTGTCCAGTGCAATCACATCCTTCTGATAAAGTGGCAATCAGAACTGCATAGAGTACCTAGCTGTAGCCTAACTTATGTTTTGTATAACTATTGTAACTCCCTATTCTTGTACTTTGTGCCCCAGCTTCTGGAGGCAAGAATTCCATGTTCCTTTTCACACCTTGTCTACTCATTCTGCCATTTCAGAGGTCTTTTACCTTTGGTGGGGGAGTATAAGACCAGGGGACACTGCCTCAGAATAGAGGGATGTCCATTTTGAATGGGCACAAGGGGAAATTTCTTTAACCAGAGAGTGGTGAATCTGTGGAATTGCCACAGGGGACTGTGGTGGTCAAGTCATTAGGTATATTTAAAGCGGAGTTTGACAGATTCTTGATTGGTCGGGGGGGGGGGGGGCATGAAGCTTTACGGGGAGAAGGGAGGAGATTGGGGCTGAAAGGAAATTGGACCAGCCATGATGAAGTGGCAGAGCAGACTCAATTGGTCAAATGGCCTATTTCTGCTCCTATATTTAATGGTCTTATGATCTGCAGATGTACACCAAGGTCCCTCTCTTCCTCAATACTCTCAAGGGCTCCTAACTTTCTAATCTTATTCAGTCCAACCAAAGTGCCTCTACTTGCATTTGTCAAGATTTAACACCATCTGCCATTACTCTGCCTGTTTTACAACTGATCACTGTTGGTACTGGCCTGTAGCTCCTGATTATCCTCACTGTCAAAAACAGGTCTTATTTTATCGTACTTATACCCCATGATGGGTTGCAGGATGGAGATACATCTCTACCAAAGGAGGTGTGTGTGAGGCGCTCCTTCCCTCCACTAGCCTGCAGGCCACTCCTGGGCAAGGTGTAGCACCTGCTTAGCCCCCCCAAGATCAGGGTCACGTGAAGCTGTGGGAGCAGTTGGTTGATGGTTGTATGAGCAGCCAGTGCATATTACAAGTTCTGGTTATGTGACAATGACGCTGAGGCTGACAATCTCTGAAGATAATGGTTGGGGTCTTTGTCTTGTCTTGTGAAGACACTGCCCAGGAGACAACAATGGCAAACCCGCTTCTGTAGAAAAATTTGCCAAGAACAATCGTGGTCACGAGACCATGATCGCCCACGTCATACGACACTGCACATATGATGATGTCAGATGACACCTCACAAAATGATGTCACACACCACACAAAGTGATGATGCCGTACGACACTGCACAAAATGATGATGTCATATCACATGGTACATGACGATGATGATGACCCAGTATATTTTCTTAATGCATTGGAAGTTGTTTGGCCCATCAAGTCTACACTAATTCTGAGAGCAATACCATCAGTCCCTTTACCCTTTACCAATTTACTTCCCAGCCCTTTACTTCATCCTCTCCCCCTTCAGGTTTCACCTATCACCTTGTGTTTTTCTCTCTCCCCCTCCCCCCACCTTTTAAATCCACTTCTCAGCCTTTTCTTCTCGGGTTTTGGTCCTGAAACGTTGACTGGACTCTTTTCTGTAGATGCTGCCTGGCCTGCCGAGTTCCTCCAGCATTTTCTGTGTGTTGCTCGGATTTCCAGCAGCACTTGTTTGTGAGTCCCTTTGGTAATTTCACTGTAACCTTCCTCATGCCCGTCAACCTCCCATGGATCATCCTACCTAGTACGCCCACTGGGAGCAACTTGCAGCGGCCAAGGGGCTTACCGATCACCATGTCTGGACAAACAGCCTGAAACCTGAATTACAGTTAATGGCCACTCTATTAGGTACATCTGCTGATAAATGCAAATATCTAATCAGTCGATCAAGCAACAACTCAATGAATAAAAGCATGCAGGCACGGTCAAGTGGTTCAGTTCTCGTTCAGACCAAACATGAGAACGGAGAAGAAATTAGATCAGAGTGACTTTGAACGTGGAATGATTGTTGGCGCCAGATGGGGTGGCTTGAGTGAAGGGTTAGCACAATGCTTTATGGCACAGGCGACCCAGGTTCAATTCCTGCCATTGCCTGCTAGGAGTTTGTATATTTTCCCTGTGACCATGAGGGTTTCCTCCTAGTGCTCCGGTTTGCGCCCACAGTCCAAAGACATACAGGTTGATTGGTCGTTGTAAATTGTCCCAGAATTAGGCCAGGATTAAATTGGGGTATTGCTGAGTGGTGCAGCTCGAAGGGCTGGAATGGTGTCTTCTGCGTTGTATCTCAATGTCTAAAATCCCAGAAACTGCTGATCTTCATATATTTTCATTGGGATTTTCATATACAGCAGTCTCTAGAGTTTACAGAGGATGGTGTGAAAAACAAAAATAAAGCAATCCAGTGAGTTGCAGTTCTCTGGGTGAAAACTTTGTTATTGAGAGAGGTGAGAGGAGAAAAATCAGACTGTTTCATGCTGACAGGAAAGCGACAGTAACTCGGATCTCTGAACACCCATCAGACCTTACAGCAGCAGAAGACCACGTACGTACCCTCAGTGGCCACTTTGTTAGATACAAGTGGTATCTTTAAAGTTGCCATGGAGTGTATTAAAAGCTTCTGATCCTTCTGATTGTTTCCAGCATTTTCTGTTCTAATTTATGTAACACAGACTCCTCATAGTCAAAGAAAGATGTTCAGCACAGAACTGCTTGCTCAGAGCCCTGCCAAACTGTGACAAACACACCCTGAAAAGGCAGTGAGCGACTTGCCCCTTGTTCTGCACAGCCCCTTTCCCCTCCAAAAGCCCTCCCCTATCCATAATCGATAGAAGGATACGTGCAGGCGCCCTCTCCAGATTCCGCTGCAGAGTCTGCTTCTGCTGGGCAGCCACATCCAGAGGTACGTTCAAATCTTCCTCGAAGATTTCCAGATGAGTGAGGCGACAGTTGATCTCCACCATCGTGCCTCTGCTCCCTAAGAGGGGAACAAATACTTGGTGAGACCCAGCAAATCTCTTTCAGTGGAATATGTGTGTGTGTTGGACTACGTGAACCCTGAGGGAGTGGGGCAAGGTTTTAGGGCTGGGATTTGAGGAGCGAGATGGGAATGTGTTTGCCACTCCACCCCCTCCCTTATCCTCCTTATTCCGTGTCCATCATTAACACACTTAGATCCGCACTCTACCTGTGTCTATCTTGCCTCCTTCCCCCATTCTTCCTCTCCTCCTTCCAAGCAACCCTCTCCCCTCCCTTTCCGCCCCACCTACATTCCCCTCTACTCCTCGCCCATCCCTCTCTCCACCCTCCTCCCTTTCCTCTCCCACTTACACCTTCCTGCCATCCTCCTCCACTCTCCTCTTCTCCGTCCTCATTTCCCGCTCCCCATATACTCTTCCTCATCCATATCTACTTTCCAGCTCAGTATTCCCCTCCCATCACTCACTATCCCCGTCACTCCCTCCCTCCCTGCCCGCTCCCTTCTCTCACTCTCTCGCCTGCTCTGCCAGTCACGTGCCCCGCTGTTGACGGTTGCCACGGTGACCCGGCGCGTCCGTGTGACGCGGCAGCGGAAGGGGGCGCCTGCGGCCTAATCCATCTTCGAGCCCGTGCGGAGTACGGATGCTGGTATCCTCGGAGCCGTCGGAGTGTGGGAGGTGAAGTGGGAAGGAAAGGGAAAAAGTGGTGGCGTGTAGGGGATTGAGAGGTAGGGGCAGAGGTAGTGAGGTGGAGGATGGAGTGAGTTGGGGAAAGGTGCAACGGGAGTGAGGTGGGGGTAGATATGTAGGGGGATGTGAGTTGAGGGGAGAGTGAGTTGTGGGGAGGGGAGAGGGAAGAGTGATGCGAGTTGAGGGGAGGGGGAGAGTGTTGTGAGTTGTGCGGAGGGGAGAGGGAAGAGTGATGTGAGTTGAGGGGAGGGGGAAGAGTGATGTGAGTTGAGGGGAGAGGGAGAGGGAAGAGTGATGTGAGTTGTGGGGAGGGGAGAGGGAAGAGTGATGTGAGTTGAGGGGAGGGGGAGAGGGAAGAGTGATGTGAGTTGAGGGGAGGGGGAGAGTGATGTGAGTTGTGGGGAGGGGAGAGGGAAGAATGATGTGAGTTGAGGGGAGGGGGAGAGTGATGTGAGTTGTGGGGAGGGGAGAAGGTGGTGTGGGGAGGGGGAGGGTGACATGAGTTGTGAGGAGAGGTGGAGTGAATTGGGATGGAGGGGACGTGAGTTGAGGGACATGGTGGACAGGGGAGTGAGGTGGCAGGGGCTATTAGTAAACAGAAATTCCTGACAGAAAGGTCAACCTCGATCAAGCGGGCAGAAGAAAGGACGGGATAGAATCACGCTAATATATTGGGATTTTCATCGGCAAGCTTAAGCCAAAATTTGTGGGAGTTGGAAACAAATAGAATGGATAGCAAACTGGTCCGAGCCTGAAACCAATGGGTTTTAAAGGGGGCAGAGGACAACATCGGAGGGGTGATAAATGGGGATTGTTCTGGGACCACTGTGCTCTATTTATATCAATAGTATGGGGTTAGTAATTGAAACTACAATCCAAAATGTGAGGATGGCAGCTAAATCGAGTCTGGTGGATTATGCAGTTATTACTGAGAATGACACAAGAAGTGGGAATTCATTACAGGAACCCAAATAAAATATGATGTATGTGGGAGTAAACCGTTGCTATAGCTGGGCACTGTGGGATCAGTAGACTCAACCGACCAACGCGGCAGGAAGTGCTTATGGATTATGCTTATGGAATGGTCATATGGGAGGTGATCTGCTCCTTTGGCTGTTTGCACTGTATGTGTCTGGTGCACAGGCCTGAGGTTTTCAATACCATCTCGAACGCTGAAGCTCCGCGTGTAGTGATTGTGGGCCAGGGACTCCCATTTTTCCAGGTGCACCATAAAATTTCAGTAAGGTGTTTTTTTTTTCCTGCCCAGATCGTCTTGCAGTTAATGCTAATGTACAGTCAGGCTTCTGAAGCAGACTAGAGGGACAACGCCTTAGATTCGGCCTGAGTAATGTGCAACATTGAAGTCTCCAATTTCAGGTAAGCTGCTCTCCCTCTGTCCCTTTCCTCTCCTCTCCTGATCTTAATTCTTAGAGTTACTCCATATGCCCCCCATATTCTTTCCACTGGTTCTCCACCCCTCCCCCCACTGTTGCCAGGTGCCCCCCCCACCCTGCCCACCCTCACATTTCCCTTGCGACACCATGCTTCACCTTCACTCCTACGAGATTTCATCATCATCTGCAGCCTTCTGTTGCTTCTACCTATCACCTCCCAGCCTCCATCGCTGTCTTCACTCTTCCCCACCTCCATCACGTCTCCTCACCTGGATCCACCTGTAGCTTCAAACGTGAGGAAATCTGTAGATGCTGGAAATCCAAGCAACACAAAAACACTCTCTCCCTCTCTCCCAGAAAAGAGTAAGCAGTTGATGTTCCAGGCCTAGACCCTACAGCAGGACTGGAAAAAAAAAGATGAGAAGCCAGACTAAGAAGGTTGTGGGAGGGTAGGAAGAGATACAAGGTGGTAGGTGAAGTCAAGAGCTGGGAAGTTGGTGAAGGAGATGAGAGGCTGGAGAAGGAGGAATCTGATAGGAGAGGGTAGAAGACTATGGAAGAAAGGGAAGAGGGAGGAGCATCAGAGGGAGGTGTTAAGGAAGGGAAGGAGAGAAGGTGAGAGAGGGAGACAGGAATGGGGAATGGTGAAGTGGGGAGGCAATTACTGGAAGTTTGAAACATCAATGTTCATGCCATCAGGTTGGAGGCTATCCAGACAGAATATAAGATGTTGTTTCTCCAACCTGAGTGTGGCCTCATTGCAGCAGAAGAGGAGGCCATGGACTGACATGTCGGAGTCTGACTTATCTTTTTTTTCCAATCCTGATGAATGCTCTCAGCCCAAAATATTGACTGGTTACTACAGCTTTTGGTCCACCTCTTCCATTGATTTTTTTTAAATATAATGTCTCCCTTCTATCTTTCAGTTCAAAGGAAGGGACTCAACCCAAAACACTGACCGCCCATTCCCTTCCACAGATTCTGCCTGACTGACTGAGTTCTTCCAGCATCTTGTTGTTCCAGAATCCAGGATCCGCAGTCTCTTTGTCTTCAAGTCTTCAGACTTGTTTGCGGTACTTATCCAATAACTTTAGAAGGTCCCCCTGAACACCAATATCTTTCAATTTTCACCATTTAATAAAAACTACCATTCTATTTCTACCAAGGTAATTATCTCATATTCTAATTCTCTGCCATACCCCTGCCCATTCATTTAGCTTGCCCATATTCCCTGGAAGCCTCTCTGCATCCTCCTGTCAGCCCACACTTACACCATATAAATATCATTTACAGGCACAAATTGATCGCTCCCCTCATCCACATCATTAATGTCGATATTGGAGCTATGCTGGTTTCAAAGATTCCAAACCCAAAAATGATCTGTCTATTCCTGCTCTCTGGATTCTCTCAGTTTAACAACTTTCAATTCACCTCAGCATGTTACTTCCATTTTGTTTAAATTGCCTCCCGTTAAACTTTATTGAAGTCTTTCTGAAATTACAAATCACCATATCCACTACTTCTGCATGGATACAACCTCAAGAACTTTTATAGAGCTGTAGCACGTGATTGCACTTTTGTAAATGCACATCGACCGTGCTCAATCTTATTATTTTTAAGTGTCCATTAATCATTTCCTTAATCATAAACTTCAGCATCTTCACTATTACTGATGTGTAGTTCTTCTCTTTAAAGTTGTCGGATTATATTTGATGCTTTCTAATTCATAGGAACAATTCTGAAATCCTTGGAAGTTTGGGGAATAGGAAGTTCATTTGATCACTCTATTAGCATTTAATTCATCTGCGTGAAGCTGACTGACTGCTGTATATGATATGTTGTATTTTGCATCTCTCTTTAGTCTCATTCTTTCCAAAATGTACTCTTCGCTTTTAGTTAATTTTGATCCTCTCTGTTAGACCTTTGCCTGCTGGGATGGGGGAGGCAGAAAGTCTGTCGTCTTCCTGTTGCCGTCTAGCCGGTGTGGCTGCGTTTTGATCTGCCTTGGCTGATTATTTTATTTACCCACCGACAGATAACCGGGTCTGAAGCGGAGCCATGCCTCTGTTCGGCAATGTCTTTAGCCCAAAGAAAACACCGCCCAGAAAGTCAGCTTCTCTTTCCAGTTTACATACGGTACGCTGCAATTTGGGGGTTCTGCTCGTTCATTTCCTGAGAAATCCTACTAAAAAACTGTCATTCAGAGAAACATTTAACATTGTAGATCTATAACTTTGTTTAGAGAGAGTTATTTCTATCTCCAGATGTTATGATCGATAATTGGAAGACCTGATGGTTGAACTTGCAATCTGTCTGTCTGAGCCGTAGGCTGAAGCGATGCCCTTTGGGGACAATGTGGGGTGAGGGAGCTGGCTGATAGGTCTCCTGTATGAGGAATTGTCACTTGTGTTGCCCTTCTGAGTGTCTGGTGACTGTTGTGTTTTACAGCTGGACCGCGTGACCCGGGAGGTTGAACTGGGACTAGATCACGGTGCTCCTGTGATGAATATTGGAGGACAGAGCCTGAAGTTTGACAACGGGCAGTGGATATCAGGTTTGTTCAGCTAGTTCTTAAACATTAACAGAATACAATTGCAGCAATGCTCTTGCCAATGAACATGAGAATCTTCATTCAGTTTTAATTTTTTTTATTAGTTTGTTTCCCTCGATCAGGGATTTTCCTCAGCTGTGTGCTCACTGTATCCATTCTGTTTCCATTATAGTTACAAAGCATGTAAACTGGCACCTTAGCCCACTGAGAGTCCCCATTTTACACAACCAAAGGGTCAAAATTAAGCCTAATGATGAGGGTTTAAAAATGCTAACTGGACCTTTATAATTACCACTGAGAATAGGATTGTTCACTGTTAATTGAACAGGGTAGCACAGTGGTTTGTGGTTTACAGTACCAGCGACCCAGGACCAATTGCCGCCACTGCCTGTAAGGAGTTTGTACGTTCTCCCCGTGACCACGTGGGTTTCCTCTGAGTGCTCTGGTTTCCTCCCACAGTCCAAAGACGTACCGGTCAGTAGGTTAATTGGTCATTGTAAACTGTTCCGTGATTAAGCTAGTTTAAATCAGGCCGCATGACTTGAAGGGCCGTAGGTGTTTACTCCATGCTGTATCTCAATAAATAAATAAAATTTGATCCAGACTGGGGAGACCCACTTAGCCAGATACAGAAGAGATCACTGAAAACAATGCGAAGTAGGGAAGCTATGACTTATTTAAACTTAGATGCAGCCTTGTGCCCCACCCCACCAAGTCACCCTCTCTCTAACCTTAAGCTCCACGTCCGTCACTTCTGCAGCCTCTCACATCCATCTCTCATACCTACCCTTAACCCTGAGCTCCTCATCCCTCTCCCCTCCAGACTCTCATCTGCATCCCTCAACCCTGCCCCTTTCTCTAACCAAATCCCATTTTATTGTCCTGATGTTGCAATCAGCCTTCCCCAGATTTCACTGCTCACCTGCACCAGAGGAACAGTGCTGTAACATGCCAGTCTGTACATTTTTGGTATCTGGGAAGAAGAGCTAGCATCTGGGGGGGAAGCCACAGGGGAAGTGCAAAAACACCACGCAACACCAGGCAGCACTCGAGATCGGGAACTGCAAGGCGGCAGTTCTTGTAGCTATCCCACCCCTCAGCCCTTCTTCCCCCCCCCCAACACAAAAAAGTCAGGATTCCCCTTACCCTCACCTCCCTCTCAACCAATAACTTGGAGTGATGTCACACCCAAACTTTTCCCTCTCCTCTTTCGGCGTTAAATTACATTGTGCAAGGAAGCCATTCATTTGGTGTTACTATGGGTGTCGGTTGAAGGAGAGACATACTAAACTCATTGCCACCCTCCTGCACCAGCTTCATAGTCCAGCAGGGCATGGTTCTTAAGAGACCTCCAAATAAATGTTACGGCGGGGGGGGGTTCCAATTTGGTGAAAGTCCATTCCTCTTAAGGCACAGATTTCCACCACCCTTTAGAAAACTCTTTTCCTCATCTTTCTGCCCTATTCATATAACATAGAATAGCGCAGCATAGTGTGGGCCCTTTGGCCCATAATGTTCTGCTGACCTCTTTCTACCAATTCCTTCATACATATATCCTTTCATTAATGGTGTCTCTGGTGTTCTCTTTGGAATGGGACGATTCACTTACCTGTCATCACCATGATTCTCAATCATGCAGCTGCGTGAAGTTTACCAATGACTTCACATTGTCTTTCTCCCTCAGCCTACCTGCCCCTCGATCTCAGCATCTCTCCTTTGAAGGAGTGAGAAGACTGCAAAGGTTGGGTTGGAACTTTGGGAGGGAGCGGTGTCAATTTGAAAGTGGTTGAGTCAGAGTGCAGACCTCTCCCCTCTTTCCTGCCCATTCCCTGTTTGGGTCTCCTCCCCCCTTTTCTTTCTTCCATGGCCTTCTATCCTCACCAATCAGACCACCCCCTTCTCCAGCCCCGTATTTCTCTCACCAATCAACTTCCCAGCTCTTTATGTCATTCCTCCCCCTTCTGGTTTCATCTATCACCTTGTGTTTCACTCTTCTATCCCCCACATTTTAATGTTACTCCTCACCTTTCCTTTCTCCAGTTCTGCCGAAGGATCTTGGCCTGAAACGGTGGCGGTACTTTTTTCCCAAAGATGCTGCCCAGCCTGCTGAGTTCCTCCAGCATTTTGTGTGTGTTTCTCAGATTTCCGGCATCTGCAGATTTTCTCTTGTTTTTGACTCTCTTATTTCTGCTTTTCTCCCACTGCCTTTAAATCTCCCTGACCTATCTGTCCTCCAGTTCCATTAGCCAGGACTTTGACATTGAATTTCTCAAAATAGTAGTGCTTTGCAGCATAGAACGAGCCCTTGGTGCTTCTACCAGTCTACAGCAACCAATCTATACTAATTCTATTTGCATTTAGCTTTCAATGGCATAGGGTTTTGGTGCTAAATAGTTTCTAAATGTTGTGAGAATACTTGCCTCCAGCGCTTCCTCGGGCAGCATCTCCTCTGCACTCTCAACTTTCCTATAGTGTGACGACCAGAACAATGCACCTTACTCCAGTTCTGGCCTAATCTATCTTGCGTAAGGTTGAACTCCCTGCTCCAATATCCCTGGAAAATAGAGACAAGTACCCAATATTTAGTCTTAACCACCTTGTGTTGTTGAATTCAAGGATCCTTGGATGTGTATACCAAAGTCCCTGTGTTCTTCTTAATCTCAGGGGATCTTGTTCTTCATTGTGTACTTCCTGGCCTTCTGAATCCATCAAACTGCATCACCTCACATTTTTCAGGATTAACTTCCCCATGTCATTGCTCTGCCTGTCTTCTTGTGAACTCAGACTGCCTTCTCGCGCCAGCAATTGTAATGCCCTCAGCAAGCTTCCAAGTTCCTCTTTGATCCTGTCCACATCGTTATCGTATCCAACAGTGAACCTTTCTCTATCCTGTGGTCTTGCTGTGCTTCAGAGTCTGTGCGTGACGGTGGGCCACACAAGGAGGTTCAGCGCCTGCGGAAGCGTAACCAGCAGCTGGAGGAGGAGAACAACCTTCTGCGGCTGAAGATTGACATTCTGCTGGACATGGCGAGTACCTGCGAGTCTGGGTCTGTTGGGGGAAGGGGAAGAGTGTGGGGTTGGCATGGGGCAAGCTGAGAGTGTAGGGCTGGGGAGGGGGGAAGGCTAAGAATGTGGGGTTGTGGTGGGGCAAGGTGAGAGTACAGGGAAGGGCAAGGGTGTGCGAGGGGAGGTGGGGAGTATGAAGGGGATTTGTGAGGGTGAGTTGGACTTGAGGAGTAAGCCCCTCAAGCCTGCCCCGTCATTCACTGTGCCTTTTCTTGACTGATTCCTGTAGCCCTTGATCCCAAGATCTTTCATTGACATCAGCCTGTAACACCCCCAGTGATCAAGACTTCATAACCTTCCAGGATAGAGAGTTAAGAGATTTGCCACCATCTGCAAAAAGTTCCTGTAAATCCCAGTTTTAAATGATCTTGTAACCATGTCCACTTGTTCAAGATTCTCCCATTGGTGGAGAGTCTTGAGATCTATCCATTAAAGCCTGCTTCTGATCTCTTGTACTTCAACAAGATACCCCCTCATTCTTCTAAACTCCAAAGCCTTCAGGTCTAATTTCTTCAGGACAATCCTCTTATCTCAGGAATTAGCCCAGTCAGTCTCTTTAGGGCTGTCTCCAATGCAAGTATATCTTTTAAATAAGATTAAAACTGCATCATACTGCAGGTGTAATGTCACCAATATCTAGTATAATTGTGCAAGATCACCCTGTATCTAAACCCAGCTCTCTTACAGCAAAAGCCTTATATAATGCTGAGGCATTGGTCAGACCGCACTTGGAGTATTGTGATCTGAGAAAGGATGTGCTGGCGCTGGAGAAGCTCCAGAGGAGGTTGACGAGAATGATTCCAGGAATGAAAGGACTAACGTATGAGGAGCATTTAATGGCTCTGGGCCTGCACTCGCTGGGGTTTAGAAGAATGAGGGGGAGAATCTCATTGAAACCCATCAAATATTGAAGGGCGTAGATAGAATGGATTAAAGATGTTTCCTCTAATGGGAGAGTCTAGGATTAGAGGGCACAGCCTCAGAATAGAGGGACGTCCATTTAGAGCCGAGATGAGGAGGAATTTCTTGAGCCAGAAGGTGGTGAATCTCTGGGACTCATTGCCACAGATAGCTGTGGAGACCAAATCATTGGGTATGTTTAAATTGGAGGTTGATAGGCTTTTTGATTAGTCGAGATATCAAAGGTTAATGAGAGAAGGCAGGAGAATGAGTTTGAGAAGGGGTAGTAAATCCATAGAGATGGAATGGCAGAGCGGACTCAATGGGCTGAATGCAGTAATTCTGCTCCTATGTGTTAAGGTCTCATTGCACCTGCCTGCTGGATATTCGCACAGGAACATTAAGGTCCCTCAGTGTTTTGGCTTATCAGCAATCTCTCCTCATTAAGGTGCTGTGGGTCGGGTGTGGTGATATGGAATGAGGATGGGGTCAGGGAGGGAGATGTGGTCCAGAATGTGGGAACAGGAACCCTGAGTCCATTCACGCTACGTGGAATGAGGGGACTGCAGCTGAAACAAGGCTCACTAGAATTGGGGATTGACGGGGTAGTTCGTTTTCATGGAATGAGGGGACTGCAGCTGAAACAAGGCTCACTAGAATTGGGGATTGACGGGGTAGTTTGTTTTCATGGAATGAGGGGACTGCAGCTGAAACAAGGCTCACTAGAATTGGGGATTGACGGGGTAGTTCGTTTTCATGGAATGAGGGGACTGCAGCTGAAACAAGGCTCACTAGAATTGGGGATTGACGGGGTAGTTCGTTTTCATGGAATGAGGGGACTGCGGCGGAAACAAGGCTCACTAGAATTGGAGATTGACGGGGTAGTTCGTTTTCAAGATGGTAGAATGCTTGGAGAGCTCTGGGTGATAAATTTTTCTTCCAGCTCTCTGAAACAACGGCAGAATCACACCTGATGGAGAAGGAGCTGGAGGAACTGAAAACTCACAACCGCAAGAGGAAATGAGAGGAGCTACAGTGAGACTGCAGACCCAATGACAGAAGCATTTTGCCTGGGGAGACGGCCAAGGAAGGACTGCTCGTCAGCACTAGGAATGGGTGGCTGTGTATTCAACTGCATCTGAGTGTCCCCACACAAGGCCCATCACGTTGTATCTCCAGTCAGTATCTCAAAGTGGCACCATTGTCCAATAGCCAGATCCTTCACCCAGTGGGGCAGAGTGAGACTTTGAGAACATCAGCAACATTGTGTCCTTCGTTGTCAGAAACCTCCAATGTTCTAACAGTGGTGTGTGCTTTAGGCACAGGGTACCCCACACAATCATCATTCAACTGTTATTGGCCTGCAAGCCAATTTCATTAATGACATCTCTGGTCTAATTAACGGTGAATCCGTGTGTAGAGACACACACAGACTCATCTTTGCTGACGTGCCCTCTCTTTACACTCTGGTGTCTGTCTAGGAAGGTTGTCCATTGCCATTTGCCTGAAGTTACAATGCATCCATTCCTGAATCTCTTGTAAAAGGGATTGCTGATCCAGTCCTGTTTATATCAGTTAATCTTCACCCTCAAAGCAGCCCCCTCAATCTTCCCCTTAGTGATATACTTTCTATTATTTTATCTGTTGATTTAATAACTTTCTGCATCAGACTTTGTGAGCGTCATTCTGGACCAGCCAAGTCCTTCCCACCCACTTGTGGGGTTTATACAGCGGCAATGGAAAATAACCCTGAGTACAAATGGTGCCTTACGCCTTGTAGCTGCTCAGTGCTAAGCATTGGCATGTACTATTTGTTTATGTTCCTTTGCCCCTCATCTCCCAGTCATTACATTCACCTCTTTGCTTTCCCAGTTGAATTTCTGTACAACGAACAAACTTGCTGCTGAAAAGAGCAGCTTTGTCTTTTTTCTGTTTGCTTTTGTGATTTCTGTTTTACTCCTTTACTGGTGTGATCGCAGAGGGCATTAACAATTGTTTTTGTTTTAATTTTTGAGTTGTTAAGCAATACATGTGTTTTTAAACCAAAGCCTTATTTCCAAGTGATTGTATTTATTTCAGATTTGAATTAAAATATTCCCAAGTGCTTATAGTCCCAGAGTTGCCACTTCCACCACAGTTTTGTTACTCTGGAGTCAGTGATGCTATGGATGGGTGATGAAGCTGAAATTCTGCAACAGGTTATGAACCATCCAGCTAAAGCAATGAGGAAATTGAGCAAATTTTGGTGGAAGTGGTTCAGGTTGAAAGTTGGCCAGAACACGGAGAACTCCTCACTCAACAGCCTTGTCCCGGGACTTCTAACAGTCACAGAGGGCTGCAGCTTTGCATCTTGCACTAGTCCTTGGTTGAGGGTTAACTCAGCTAGAGCAGGGGCTCCCAAGCTGGGGTCCACGGACTCCTCGGTTAATGGCAGTGTTCTGTGGCATTAAAAAGATTGCGAACCCCTTGGGCTAGAGTATTGCTGGTTCAGTAAGTAACGGCTGAATGTCAGGATGGTATCCAAAGACACCATCCTGGAATTATCTAACAGTACAGAAGTCATTTCAGTCCATAGTGCAGAGACGGAAGACTGGAATCTGGAGCTACAAACAACCCACGGTTGTGATACAGGATTTCAAACTAAAATGTTGGTAATTTCTTCCCCTTTCTCCACTACCCCCAGAGATACTACTTAATCCGCTAAGCTTCCCCAACAGATTGGTGCTTCAGTCCATAGTACCTCTGCCAATTTGGAACTGTTTAAAACATTAAATGGTTGAAATCTATGTATTGCATAATTGCACAGGAAGATCTAGATTTAGTCAGCATTAATAGAAACCCGACTAACTGGGCAGGAATGAAGACTGAGCTTTTTAAGATATATGTAGGAGGAATAGAAAGATAAGAAAGGAGTCAGAGAACAATGATGGTTGTAGAAAGGATAATATAGCAAGGGAGGAGGAAATCAATATAGTTGGAGCTTTAAGATAAAATTGGTTTGTTCCAGTGGTTAAGTGTGGTTATCAGAAATCTCCAGATTTCAGGAAGAAAATGGAATAGTGTGATTAGAGAGATGAAGTAACAGAATTATTGTTCTGGTGGATTTTAATTGTCTACATGTTGATTAGGACATGAAAAGAAAATGGAATTTTGAATTGATACAGGGCAAAGGTTGGGTCATTGGATCTGCTTATGGTGAACTCCATCAGGTAACTAAATATGACTCTGAGAGGACTGAGCCAATTTAAGATTGCAGATCAAAATAGAAAAAGAATTTTCAATTAGACCAGGGGTTTCCAATCTGGGGTCCATGGACCACTTGCTTAATGGTATCGACCCGTGGCACAAAAAAAAGGTTGGTGTCCCTTGATCTAGACTGAGATCAGTGAATTGATGATGGTAGACAATGAGTGTGCTGGATGGGGTGAGGTGCAAGGAGGAAACGGTGCAAAGTTTGGAGGAAGATACCTTAGTATGTCCAAAGCAGCTGGCAGAATCAACGTGCTTCTTGAAGAGTAGTTACGTCTGAAACACAATTGTTTTGCATAGCAAGGTCCAAAATTAGCAAAGTTTATAGTGCACAGATTGCAGTTATACAGAATAAGGTTGTTTCCTCAGGAAGGAAACTTGGCAAATTTGGAAAGCCAGGAATAAATAGAATCTAAAAAAAAGTTTATAGGTCTGTGAGAGCAATAAATTAATTAAAATAGAATGTGAAAAATTAGTCAAGAGTAGGATAAGGGAAGCCAGGCAGTTCTGGGTAAAATAATTCAGAAACCGGTGAATGGAGGAGTGAATGTATAGATGGTCGGTATAAGTTCAGATGGGAAGCATGAGGGGAGGAGAATGAGTGATGTTTAGGGTAAAGTTTATAACTAATATAGGCTGGTGAAGCTGGCTAGGTCAGGCCATAGAATAAAGTTGAGATGTAATGTTGCAACCTTTCAAGACACTTGGAATGCTGTGTGCAATTCTAGTCTGAGAGGGATGTGATAGGGCAGCAGTAAATGCAGAGGCAATTCAATATGATCTGAAGAGTCCTGAAGATGGGTCTCGACCCAAAAGTGTTTATTCAGCTGCCTGACCTGCTTAATTCCTCCAGCATTTTGGGTGTGTTGCTATAGATTTCTGCAGACTACTTCATGTTTATCACCGGGATCTTGCCTGGACTGGGAGAGATTGGGTGGGTGTTGGTTTGTCCTGGAGTGGAGGAGACTGATGAGTGACCCGATGGAGGTATATAACATTCTAAGAGACTCTAAATAGTAGATAGTAATGAATCTTCTCCATGGTGGGGGTTTAGAAAAAAGGCATAGGTTTAAGGTGAGAGGAAGGAGATTTAATGATAAAGGATTTAAGGATATCTCTGCAGAGGAGGTGGAGGAGTCAGAAAGAATGCCTCTTTAATAGGCTTTGGACAGGAACTGTAACAGGACAAATGGGGTTAGTGTTAATGGGCAAATTGATCTGTGTGAGCATGGGTGCAAAGCCTCGTTCTGCTATGTGTGATTATATGACTGACTCTTGGAGGGAATCTTGAAGGATTGTGAGTACGGTAAGTGATATTCTTTCTGATTTTCTGGGTAGGTTGAGGGAAGATGCAACATCCCAAGGAAGATAACTTCTGGAAGGAAGAAATAACAGGGCTAAAGATTTTAGTGCAGGGTTTACCGAGTCAAAGAGAATGAGAGAGCACAAAAAGGGCTTTCACAAGATCACAAGACAAAGGGGCAGAAGTAGGCCATTCAGCCTATCGAGTCTGCTCCATCATGAGCTAAAATATTCTCCCATCTAGTTCCAATTTCTGGCTTTTTCCCCAGATCCCTTGATACCCTGACTAATTAGATACCTATCAATCTCCTCCTTAAACACCCTCAATGATCGGACCTCCACAGCTGTATGTGGCAACGAATTCCATAAATCCATGACCCTCAGGCTAAAAAAATTTCTTCTCATCTCTGTTTTAAATGGGTACCCTCTAACTCTAAGACTGTGGCCTCTTGTCCTGGACTCGCCCACCAAGGGAAACAGTCTTTCCACATCAACTCCGCCCAACCCTTTCAACATTTGAAATGTTTCTATGAGATCCCCTCTCATTCTTCTATACTTCTTGACCCATGGAGTCTGTGCCAGCTATTAACCATCCTTTTACACTGATCCTGTATAATCCTATATTTTTATTCTTCCCTACACCCTTCTCGACTTCTCCCCAGATTCTACTACTCGCTTGTGTTCTAAGATAAATTGCAGTCACTGATGAACCTTCTAGCTTGCGTGTTTTTGGAATGTGCGAAGGGAACTCGAAGGGTGCGAAGGGGGCGCTTCTTCACTCAGAGGGAGATGAGAGTGTGGAACGAGCTGCCAGTGGAAGTGATTGTGACATTTAGAAGTTTGGATAGAGCATGAATGGGAGAGCAATGGTTTAGGTGTGGGTCAATAAGGCTAAGCACAATAACAGTTCTGCATAGAATGGGCTGAAGGGCCTGTTTCTGTTCTCCAGTGCTCTATGGTCCTATGAATCTAGAACAGCTGAAGGGAACCCATGTGGTCACAAGGAGACAAAGCAAACTCCACACAGACAGCATCCGATGTCAGGACTAACCCTGAGGCAACAGCACTGTTGGTTCTACCATTGTGCTGTCCATCCAAGTGCATTTTTTTTTATAAAAAAGGAGCCAAAACTAACCCAGGCAATTCTAGGGCAGCCCTACTGTCTACGTTACTGAGATTACCATTTAATGATATAAAGATAATGGGTTGCTCCGTGTGTAGTGAGGAGTAACCCTAGGAGCAATGAGCCAAGGGTCCAGAGAAACTTCACGTTCTGCCCCTCAGCTGTATGCCAGCAACAGCTGGCTCATCTGGAATACTTCCTTTGATCAGAATGTGGTCATGGACCTTCATTAAAGGTATATTTGACTGACTTATTTATTTCTTCTTTTAATTATATATTTGTTAATCCTTAAGGTTGTCATAGACGGGGATGGTAGTGGTAATAAGCTCTCATTACGTATTAAATATTCCCAGTGGGTGTGTCTCAAATAGCCTCTGACAACCAACTCCAACTCATGCCTTCTCATATGACTTAACCACTGAGCCCAACAGAAACATTTCTACCAACAGGAGAATGGACAAAGGTGGGTGTTGTGGTAGTTAATGGGTTATTCCTACGCCATTCAGCCACTCTCACATGGGAAGAGTTCACATACTGTACAAGCAGAGTTATCACTGAAGTTCAGTTGAATATCCTGCAAGGCTGATCTGGTGTGCTCTGCACTATCCCTCAATATCGAACAACATGGTGTCAGAAGTGGTTGATCCATCAATGAATTGGTGCTACAGACTAAGTGAGATCCCCAACAAGAAAGAGTTGACTTGAAGACTGTTCTTGTATGAAAATAGCCAGAGACTAAGCGACCTAAATTACCTTTGCTAGTTACTGATTGTATGCACTGCATGAGCTGAGAACTGGCCAGTGTTGCTAGGCAACACCTTCAGGCTGTACCTAAAAGTAATAATCTGTAGGCCACTAGCCTAGGGAAGTGCAGAGAGACACAGACACAGCAGAGGAGTCAGTCAAGCTCTCAGAGAGAAAAAAAGACGTAGTCCAAATAAATAATAAATAAACAAGCAAGAAAATGGAGCCTGCAGTACGTGCATCAACTGACCTAATAAAGACCCCCCCCCAAAAAAAAACATTTGTTTTCTCTGAGCTAGGAGACCTTCAGAGATGACTCAGATATGCTTTGGGAAATTTAGGGTTACAAGCAATCTCACTCAGATTTCAGAAGAGCATCCAATAGGCTCACTGATATACTGCACGGTTGACAAAGTAGAAGATGTCATGCATGGATTAGGACTGCCAGATGCTCAGAAAAAATACAAAACAGTGTAGGGCAAATTCGAAGAATATTTCACAGGTAGCCAAAATGTGATAAATGAGAGGGCGAAGTTCAACTCCATAAAACAGGAGCCGGGTAGAAGCGTTAATGACTTCATCACAGCATTGTCCGCCCTGAGAGATGAGCTCATTAGAGACAGGATTGTTGTTGGGCTACTGGACACCGAATTGTCAGAGAGACCTCAGTTGTGGCAAATCTCACACTAGAGAAAGCTATTACTATGGTCAGACAGAGTGAGAATGTTCGCCAGCAATGGGTAGAACTCAGGCATAAAAACGTTGCTGAAGAAAAGCTAGAAGCTGTACAAACAAAACAGACAAGCCAAAGAAAAATCAGGCAAAATATTCAATTGCAGGAGATGCAGTAAATTTTCATTCCATGTCAAAGAGCTCTGTCCAGCAAAAGAAGTGAAATGCCACCAATTCAGTAGAGTTGGGCATCATAGAAGCCAGTGTCACTCAAAAACAGTTCTTCAGGAGGTTAAAGAAGACCACAATTCAGATGAAGGAGAGAGCTTTCCTTGGGGGCTCTAGATTCAAACAGACAAGTTCTGCCAGCTGTGCGACAATTGCAAACTGAGGCAGCGATGTTCAAAATGGACACGGGAAGATGTCACAGCTCTCCCCAAACGTCATCACAAAACTGGTGAAGAAAACGAGCTTTACGCTAAACCCAACAAAGAAGGCACTCATGGGGCCAGGGAAACATAAGCTCAGTGTGAAAGGAATGTTTACGAGTTACATCTGTAAAAATGAGAAACAGGTAAAAGAGGATATCTATGTTGTTCAGAATCTCTTCTCATCCCTACCGGGATGACATGTCATTGAAAGGCTGAACCTCATTGCAAAGGTTTTATTCGCTAAAAAAATGTTGAGTGGCAGTGTTAGTACCCAGAATTGTTCACAGGCCTGAGGATACTAAAGGAAGAGTACCTTATCCAGCTGAGGCCAGGAGTGACTCCTTACTCTCTGACCACAGCGAGATGTATACCAGTCCCATTGATGAACAAAGTCAAACCTGAATTTGAGAAGGTGGTGGTGCTTGACATCATAACTAGTGAATGGACCTACTAACTGGTGTGTGGGGATTGCTCCTGTTCCCAAGCCAGATGGCACAGTGAGGATCTGTGTTGATCTAACAAAATTGAATCGTACAGTGAGGGTACACTTTGGGTATGCTGGGTGGAGTGAAGTTCTTCACCAAACTAGATGCAAACTTAGGGTTTTGACGGATCTGCTTAGCTCCAGAGCCAAAAAAGGCTCCCAAATTTTATCACACCATATGGCCTTCCAGAGACTCCCTTTTGGCATCTCATCAGCCACTGAGCTCTTTCAGATGAGGATGAACGAACCTTTTGAAGGGACTGGAAGGAGTAGTCTGTCACATGGAGGCTTATATGATACTGCTGTGACGTTGAACATGTCCCTCCCTGGCAAATCTTTCACAACACCAGACACTCTGTCGGGGATGCCATGCAAAATGACTCCGCCCTCATGGAAGCTTCCCTGCATCACTGAGTAAACAGGGTGAAGCTTGCACTGAGTTGAAAAAGAACCAAATCTTCAGCAAGCACATGGCAATACTGTGAACATGGATGACCAGCTGTTCCAAAAAGAGCTCACAAACTCAATGTGCTGGCCTGAAAGGGACGCACTCACCATTCTTGATGGTTTGCTGCTAAAGGGCTTCAGACTCATCATTCCTGCCTCTATGTATGCAAAATTATCAATCAAATCCAGCAAGGACATCAAGGCATTGAAAATTGTCACCTAGGAGCAAGGCAATATGTGTGGTGGCCTGGTCTGAGCACACAGCTGGAAGATCATATAAAGCAATGTGACGCATGCAGAAACTGTACAAAAATCATGCTGAACCTCTCTTGTCCCGCAGAATTCCCAGACCTTCCATGGCAAATTGCAGGGGCAGACATTTTCCAGCTGAAAAGAGGCAAATATCTTCTCACTGAGGATTACTTCTTACAGAATGTTGAGGGCTCCAAGCTGTCCTCTACATCCTCAGCAGCAGTTATACAGCACCTGAAAGCTGTATTCACTCACCATGGAATACCAGAGACACTTGTGTCAGACAACGGTCCACAATTCAGCTGCTCAGAATTCAAAACTTTTGCTAGGAACTAGAGTTCAAACACCAGACAAATAGTTCACAGTATCCATCAGTAAATGGGGAAGCAGAAAGAGCAGTGCAAACTGTTAAGAGTCTCCTACTGAAGGCTAAAGACCCCTACAATGCATTACTAGCTTATCACTCCACACCTCTTGAGAATGGCTACAGTCCATCAGAGCTGTCAATGGGCTGGAGACTGAGAACAAGCTGCCTGTTCTTCCTTTCTTTCTCCAACCTTACTTACTGGATTTAGACAAAGTGAGAAATTTTATGACAACACAGCACGAGAAAACGAATAGCATGCATGATCTCGGACACAGAGCAAAATCTTTGTCGCCGCTCAGGAGTGGTGAAGGTGCTTGGGTTTCAGACCATTTCGCCAAAGGAGCACTAGTCTGGCAGTGTGCACCATGATTGTTTGTGATCAGAACATCACAAGGTGAAATCAGGGAGAGCTGGCGTGCACTCGTACACCTTCAAAGTCCAAGAAAGGTAGAGTATGTAATAGTGGCCTGATCCTTATGACAAGGGCCTCTTACCTGAGATGGGCACACCTGTTCAAGAATCTCTATTTGCTCCAACACTTCCAGGAACCTCTACCAGATCGGGTCGTTTATCTGTCCCACCATCTTGTGAATCTGTCCCAGTCCACAGCCTAATAGCTTTGGGCAAGTAACTGAAGAGACAGAATAATCCTCTCAATTTGCCATAGTGTTCAGGTAGTGTACCCAGACTTCCATTAGCGCTTATGTTTTTAAAAAGAGTTCTGAAGTTAAAGACATTTCACACAATGGGACTGCTTTTTAAAAAGAAAAGGAATTGGTGAAAAAAGGAAGAAGAGAGAGATAGAGTGTGTTATAAACAATGAGAAAGACTTATAATGTTGGCAATTCTTTTTCATGTTCATGTAAGAAGCATAAGTCACGTGCTATGGGTAAAGTGAATTGAATTGTCCAATCTCAGTGACTAATTTCAATGGAGCTCTATAGACGAGAAGTCCAGGCCTAGTTTTTTTTTCAATAAGGGGAGATATAGTGATAGTCAATAGGTTATTCCTGTGGCACTCAGTTAGCCACCCCCACATGGAAGGCATTCACATGCTGTACAAGTAGTGGTATCAGTGAAGTTCAGTATCCTGCAAGGCTGGTGTCCTGGTGTGCTCTGCACCATCCCTCATATCAAGCACAACAGCAGGAACTGGACAAATGGAGACGTGTCAGCTAGGATTGGCAGCACATCTAGGAGAAGGAAACCTCTGATCTCAAATCTCCTTTGCCTTGCAGCTATACCCACTCATGGGGAAGGATTTGGGACTAAACCCTGAGGAAAATCCAGAGCTGGAGTCCCTAAGGCAGTCCAACGTTGAGTTCAAGGCTGACTGGCAACTCCTGCTACGCCGCTAGTGCCAAACTGTATCGGTCTCTGCCATTTCTACGGATTTATCAGCTGTGGGGAGAGGGGGAGCCTGCTGCACGAGCAACTGCCTGCTCTCCGTAGCGTACAGCCCTGGCTTGTGTATCACACACACAGCTAGGATGCAACATCCATGGTTAACTGTGACCAACTGAGGGCCTTATTTCCTCATAGTACTTTAACTACACATATTAATATGTTTTGAATGATTTTAATACATTTTAACTTTGAATAACAGAAGTTTTGATGCAGGCTTTTGACCACAGTGCTGGGCTTGGGGGCTCATGTTCTGAGGCCTGGAGGCCTCTGTAAGCCCGCTTGTGGAAGGGCCAAGAGGGCCAATTCAACCCAACCTATGAGCGCCATGGCCAATTGGAGTATTCATATGGGAGTAATGCTTGTGCCAAATAAGGAGGCTCAAGTTTATTGTGATGGGCGTACGTACCCTGGAGAGAAATGCTGTGAAAATTTGCTATTTGTAGCAGCAGCACAGCAAACACACACACAAACAAAAATAAATTGACATGAATTATGCATAACCTACGTGACCTAAAGAAAGGTAATGACATCAATGCAAGTTGAGGGAAAATAGAGTTCAAGGTAGTGTTAGGGTTTTTCAGTTAGGTCCAACCAACCTGATGGCAGAGGGGAAGAAACACTTGTTAAACCTTGAGGAGCAGATCGTCAGAAGGTGACAAGATGGTGGGACCCCCCCCCCCCCCCCCAGTGATGGATGTTGCTTTCCTCAATAGTCCTGATGAAGGGTCTCAGCCCAAAACCTCGACTGTTTGCTCTTTTCCATAGATGCTACCTGGCCTGCTGAGTTCCTCCAGCATATTGTGTGTGTTGTCAGGAACACTTATTACCCATCGACCATCAGGCTCTTGAGCCAATGGAGATAACTTCAATCAACATCGGTAAGACCTGACGCAGATTGGGGGACTGCTTCGTCAAGCACCTATGCTCCGTCCGTCACAATAGGCAGGACCTTCAACTCTGCCTCTCATTCCCATCTAGATATGTCCATACATGGCCTCCTCTACTGCCATGATGAGGCCAAACTCAGGTTGGAGGAGCAACACCTCATCTACCGTCTGGGTAGCCTCCAGCCTGGTGATATGAACATTGAATTCTCCAATTTCCGGTAATTCCCCCCCCCTCCCCCTCCCCCTTCCCCTATCCCAGGTCCCTCTCTGCCTCTCTCCCCTTTCAACTTTCTGCTTCTTTATCTCTACAGTTCTTTCATGCTTATCCCCTCCCCCTCCCCCCTTTATCTTTCTTCTGATTGGTTTTCCACCTGGCACCTCTAGCCCTTCCCCCTCCCCTATCTCTATTACTGGGCTTCGGCTCTCTCTCTCTCCCCCTCCCCCCATTCGGGTCTCGGCCCGAAACGTTGGCTACTCTTTTCTCACGAATGTTGCCTGACCTGCTGAGTTCTTCCAGCATTGTGTACGTATTCTTTGGTCCACAGCATCTGCAGTTGTATTTTTGTGTTTCAATCAACTTCAATCACTGAAATGTTCCCACAACCAATGGACTCACTTTCAAGAACTCTTCATCTTGATACTTATTGCTTTATTATTACTATTATTATTTCTTTTTGTATTTGTAGTTTGTTGTTTTCTACACTCCGGTTAAATGCCCTAGTTGGGTGGTTATTCATTGATTCTGTTATAGTTATTATTCTATAGATTTATTGAGTACTCCCAAAGAAAGATAGATTTCAGGGTTGTAAATGATGACATAGATATACATTGATAATAAAATTTACTTTGATTAGACTTCTTGCTCTTATATGGATTATTGGTGAGGCATTCCCTTTTGCCATTTGTGACTCTGCATCAAAGTAATTAGGAAGGTTTCACTGTTGGACCAGGTGAGCATCCATGGCTCCTTCACACCTCTACATTTGTTCTCTCATCAAAAAGGGAGAAAAAGAAGAAAAAATACTAAGGTAGGGTTAATGGGTTCATTGTCCATTCAGAAATCTGATGGTGGAGGGGAAGAAGTTGTTCCTAAAGCATTGAATGTGAGTCTTCAGGCCTCCTCCTTCTTGATGGTAACCATGAGAAGAGGGCAGGTCCTGGGTGATTCAGGTCTTTAATGATGGATGCTGCCTTTTTTGAGGCATTGCCTTATGAAGATGTCTTCTGCGCTGGGGAGACTAGTTTGCAACCTTCTGTAGCTTATTCCTCTTCTTCTTCGGTGGTTGGAACCCAGCTTAATGGTGCTTTACTCCCATCTTCTGCTCTGGAGTGTGGATCAGATGATAGACCTACATTCTAAATCCCGTCACCCATTCTCTCTCTCTGTCTCACACACACACACACACACACACACACACACACACATCTACACTTTATCCTTCCTTCTTTGGCCATCCTAGTACCTTATTCCTGCTTAACCATCATATTCTATTAAAAAGACCCTTGTACCCCTTAAGAAAGCTAAAAGAACCCTGACTTGTGCTCTCTCACCCCATGCCCAGTAACCCTTTTAAGGTGAATTCCTCCGCCCCCAATTCCCTTAGATTAATTCTCATCATCTCTCTGTATCCCATACTTCCTGCAACTCAGAACTACATGCTCTACTGACTCCTTTTCCTGATATTCCTCACACAATCCTGTCTGGTGTTTCCCTACAATTTCAATGTTTTGTTTAGTGTGCAGTGCCCCAGCCTTAACCTAGTCCACACAGTTTCCTATCTTCTGTATCCACTGCCTACCCTAGTACCTGTAACACTCTTTTGAATTTGATATAAATGCCTCCCTTTCCCTCTCTTTCCCATCTTTCTTTCCCCATTTGGATGATTTTTTCCCCAGATTACATACTTAGCTTATTCCAAACCAGTGCAGTAGTTCCTCGGTACTAGTGTGTGATCCCACGACTTCCCCTTCGTGAAATCCAAAATGCCGTGAGAGGTATAAGAATTTTTCAAACTTGGCCAGCAAACAAACTGCAAGAGCTGGTACGCTGACCTAGTAAACACAGGACACCTCCTCTTCTGCAATCAGTCTCCTTTCCAGAAGCCGTGTTTGTAGAGGAGCAGACTGTTAGCAGGCTTTTTGCACTGTGATTGACTCATCATCGCTTCCTGCTATAATGACCCACCCCATCTCCCCCCCCATCCCTACCTCCTCCTCTCCCCCCACCCATCCCCCATGAATATTCCCCGTAATAGTTCTGATCAGAGCCAGCGTTCCCGACTCAGCTGGATTTCAGCCAAGATCCAGCCAAATAGTCATATTTTTGAACTCTGCTTTTCAAATTAATTAATATATAACTATCAAGAGAGTTCATGCCGACTCTCAATGGCCTGAGCTGTCACATGTAAAAATGTGGAATTCAGAAATAATCACTTGGCCTTTCATGCCTGCTCCACTCATGAGCCTTTGATCTCACCACTCGTCTCCTGTACTCACTCAATATATCCCGATTCCTTTTAATATCCACAAACCTGATAACCACATTCAGCGGCTGAACATCCACAACTCCTGTGGTTTCAAAGATATGTTACATTCTGGATAAATAAATCTCTTGTTATGTATGTCCTGTGTGGCTAATCCCCTAGTTTGATTCTGTGACCCCCCCCCCCTCAGTTATGGGCACCCCAACCACTGGGAACCTCATCAGTTCTGTCCTGTGTGTTTCAATAAACTGATCTTTCATTCTTCCATGCTCATGTGATAAGCGATTTCAGAAATCAGGCCGAAGGAACCTCACACAGAATGCTGGAAGAACTCAGCAGGCCAGTCAGCATCTACGGAAGACAGAAAAATGTCGATGTTTTGGACCGAGATCCTTCAGGATCCAAGGCCATGCACACAAAATGCTGGAGGAACTCTGCTGGCCATTCAGCATCTATGTTTTGTCTTTTCCATAAATGCTGACTGGCCTGCTGAGTTCCTCCAGTATTTTGTGTATGTGTGTGTGATTTTGCTTTGGATTTCCAGCCTCTGAAGATTTTCTTGTGCTCCTGATGAAACCTCACTCCACTTCATCGACTGTAAATGCATCCTTATTAGGTTAGGAGACCAAATCTATTCACAATGTCCTGGTAATACACAGTTCCATTGCCAAGCAGGCCATACAAATTGCGGATCTATGTACAAGGTCAGACGGGGCTATCTGAATACCATCTCTTCTCAATCTCTTATCGTTTAAAAGACGCAAAGTGCATGATCTGATGTTTCCACGTTACCTTCTGTACACTACGACCTTGCTTGTCCGCTAACCTATTTCCCCAGAAGTTTCTCTGCATCCTCCTCACAGCTGACACTGATACCCTACCTTGTGTCTCAGCAAACTTCACTTACAACCTGAAAGCGATGAGGATATTCCTGTTGTGTTATTCCATCCCGTCAACCTTTGTCCAGGCCTGTGCCCTGGACAGGACACTTGCAAGACCTTCCAGGCGCAGATCCATGGTCTCGCAAGACTAACGGATGCCACCCATCCAACCTGTTTATAAGTTTCTGGTTTGTTATACTTCACGACTTGCACTGTACTCTTGCTGCAAAACAACAATTTTCACAACATGCGTCGGTGATAATAAACCTGATTCTAAAGTTCAAAGTTCGTTTATTATCAAAGTATGTGTATATTATACAACCTTGAGATTTGTCTCCTTACAGGCAGCCACAAAACAAGGAACCCAACGGGACCCATTTAAAAAGACTGACAACCAGGCAATACGCATAGAGAGAGAGAGATTTAAAAAACACACAAACCATGCACACAATAAAAGCAAGCAACAGCATGCGGGATGAAAGTGAGTCCACTGGGATGAAGCCGGGAACAGGCCCACAGCCTCAGCCTTGGTGGAGCCAACACTGTGGAGACTGGACTCAGACTTCTGAGGTCGAGAGAGTGGACCTGCCCCAGTGCAGCAGCTTTTCCACTTTAAAAACTCTCCAGACAACGTCAGACACGATGGACAACCACCATCTCTGTGGTGGTGAGGTTCTCAAGAGAAAGCTGAGACACATTACAAAAGACAATACATTTTTAGACATTGTTGCTTCCTCAGAATTTTATTTTGTTTATGATCGACCGCTTGAAGTTGAACACAAATATAATTTCAGACTACTTGTATCACGTAGAACTTCGGAGAAACAAAGAAATGAACTTTCATTGAATATGATGTGTTTAACTGCACAACAGTGCCAACGCTTTGCAATAGTTTACCTAAGCCAAAAATAGTTTGATGATTTTCATTTGTACTCAGTGTCTGAGGCTTCTCGCTTACGTATCCAACAATAACCAGCTAGCATTGATGGATTCCAGTTGCCCTGATACTGTTTCTCCATGTTTGCAATGTCCTGGTGAAACCTTTCACCATGCTCGTCACTGACTGCGCCAAGATTTGCAGGGAAGAAGTCTAAACAGAGATGCAGAAAATGAATCTTTAGTGAAATGTTGCACTTCATGGTTTTGCATGCTTGAAGCACGTTGTCAACCAGCTGCACATAATTTAGTGCTCTGTAATTGCCAAGAAAACTTTCAACTACATCCTTGAACGCCTTCCATGCAATTTTCTAGAAGTTCTTTGAATCACCTGTCATTGATGACCTGTTTGATCTGTGGACTGACAATAATGCCTTCCTTAAACGTGAATTCACTGTATTCACTGGAATTCAGAAGAATAAGGGCCAACCTAATTGACACCTATCAAATGGCGAAAGGCTTTGATAAAGTGGATGTGGAGAGGATGTTTCCTATGGTGGAAGAGTCTAAGACCAGAGGACGCAGCCTCAGAATAGAGGGACATTTGTTTAGGATGGAAATGAGGAATTTCTTTAGTCAGAGAGTGGTGAATCTATGGAATTCATTGACACAGGCAGCTGTAGAGGCCAAGTCTTTATGTATATTTAAGGCAGAGGTTGATAGCTTTTTGACTGGTCAGAAAATAAAGGGATATGGGGAGAAGGGATGTTGGGAGATTGGAGCTGAGAGGAAAATTGGAACAGACTGGATGGGCCAAATGGCCCAATTCTACTCCAATATCTTATGGTCTTCATCTTGGCACTAGTTATTCTAACTCAAATTATGAATTGTAATAGCAAACATAGGGATTCCCAAAAATGGTGTGTGATAGGGATATGTCATGATCAGCCAAAATCCGTAAGGTACACCCAGAAGTATTGGGGAAACAAAATCTTTGTTGTTCAGTGTTATCTCCTCAGCACCTTAAGGTAAACATAACTTCAGCCTGGTCTAACGCTCTTAGACCAGGTCCCCTTACCACTGGAGATGGGGTTAATGTTGGGTACACCTTCACCTTTTAACTATTTAATTATCCGTTGCCATTCGTTAAAAGACAAGGTAGGGCTTCTCTGTTGGTTGAGAGGTCGCTCAGCTCTATCACCCGCACGCCCTGTTTGTGTTTAACCAGCACGTAGTCCTTCACCCTGCTGCCGTGTTACCTTCACATCTCTGAGCTGTAACAGCACAACATTCCTGGTCTGATGACAGTGGCGGAGAGAGGCAGGAGCCAGCTTACGAACCGCAGCTGGAAGGGAAAACAGAAGGAGACCGCAATCTTGTCGTCGGCCTCAGGGACCTGCCTGGCTCAGCGACCCGGACAGCCATGCTGGCTGGGGTCAGGGCTTGGTGCTTTGGCGCCCACCCTTGCCAAACAGGTCAGAGGGCTCCACCGACCCTCCAGGTTCGGGGGTGCAGCTCAGGGCCAACAACCCCGACTGGTCAAACAAGACTGTCACGGAAACAGCAATGGAGAGAATCTGTGAGCGACAGCATGGACAGACAAAGATGGAAGATCTTCACCGATGAGCTCACGGTCGGCGGCGTTACTAAGTAATCCAGGGAAAAGTAAATGGAGTTAGTGACCCAACTCCGCCAGGGGTCCGTGCCCTCTGGCGTCCATGTCCTGTCAGATTCATGGGGGGGGGGGGGGGTTGTGAAATTACCAGTTGTTGTTTCAGCTGAGGCTTGGCATTGGTGAACATGGGATCTCTTCTTTGTTTGCAGAGTGATAAGTCGGGACGGTCAAACTGACCAGGGTTGCATTAAACAAACTTCAGCCATGCACCTCAGAGGTAGCCAACTTGACCGTCCTTTGCTGCTGGGTATGTTGTGTGAGGAAAGCAGGTTCTAGCAGCCGTCGATGCTGTGTTGAGAACTTGACTCGGGGTTTCCAGAAGTTGTCTGCAATGTGTCGAAGAATCCCGGTTTTGGTGTCCTGGAAATCCAAAGCGGTGCTTCTGTTTTTACTTCTGATCAGTCTGCTACTGCACGTCCTGATCGCGCTGCTGCCTGTCCAGGAGTTAAATGTACAAATATGTAGCCCTGGCATACAGGGGGGTCACTCTCTCTCCCACCGGCTGCCGCTGAAGGGCAGTGACCTGCGGGGCTTTGCCGGCACCGGGACCCTGAGCCGCACATCTCAGTCCCCGGGAAAGGCGAGGGCTTCGATGTCGGCCCCTGCTCTCGACGGCACTTGGCAGCGGGGTCCCACCGGGCAGAATGCATCGAAACTGGCAGCCTTGTTTCAGCACCCGCTCTACAACATCCCCAGACCTCCGCTGTCACCCGATGACCAGCTCTTCTCAGTGAATTCGGCGGAAAGGTTCACGGCAAAGAGCAGCGACAGTGACGGCTGGTGAGTGGAACGCCGTTCAAACGAGCCAGGATTCAATCACCGGAGAGAATGGGACAGTCCGATGTGTCACTGTATGCATTTCCCAACTTCGACAATAAGCATTAAATAAGTTAAACTCAGCCAGGAAAACAGAACACCCTCCTTCAGGCAGGCCCTGCAGTCCAATGTAGAACACAAGCTCAGTTGTAATACCCATGATATACAAAAAAAGGAGCCAGTTTAATATTCTGGACTATACCCTAAATGAGGGAGTGCTTTAATGTACTGGCTGTGCAAATCTCAAGAGATCGGACGCGGTCAATAATCGTAAAGTAATATGCGTGCCGCGGAATACTCTGATCCGCATGCCACATAATAAGTCAAATCAACTCAAGTTTGTCACCCAACCATGCAAGGGCACAGTCGAAAGGGCCAAGGTGCAGATGGTACACAGCGAGGAAAGAAGCATATTTACACCAAAAACAAAGCATGTTTCCGTATTGTCCAATGACATATTCCACAATTGACGGTGCAGTCTCTCAGCAGAGTACAGTTGATTATGCACACTATATGAACTGTAGAAATTCCAGGGAAGATTCTGCAAAGTGAAATACAAGACACAGACTATATCTCACTGTTATGCCCATGCCCTATGACATCATCGTTAAGTCCATTTTAGTGCCAAGAAGTCATAGTGTGGCCCATGTGTAGTGATTGGGGTTTTGCTGGTTGGTTCGAGAATTAAATAATGAGGCTTCAGACCATGAAGGGAGGTTGTATTTGAAGTCCTGAAGCACATTTGTTGTTTCAGTACGAGTCGTATCGTATGACGTGGGCAATCATAGTTTTGACCATCATTGTTCCTGGCAAACTTTTCTACAGAAGGGATCTGCCATTGTCTCCTTCTGGGCAGCGCCTTCACAAGACAGGTGACTCCAGCCATTATTTACAAGACGGGTGACTCCAGCCATTATTTACAAGACGGGTGACTCCAGCCATTATTTACAAGATGGGTGACTCCAGCCATTATTCACAAGACGGGTGACTCCAGCCATTATTTACAAGATGGGTGACTCCAGCCATTATTCACAAGACGGGTGACTCCAGCCATTATTCACAAGACGGGTGACTCCAGCCACTCTTTAGAGATTGTCTGCCTGGTGTCAGTGGTCGCATAACCGGGACTTGTGACGTGCACTGGCTGCTCACACGAGCTGATCCCATGGCTTCACGTGACACTGATTGGGGGCTAAGGGAGTGCTACACCTTGCTGAAGGGCGACTGCA